>NC_135448.1:2850000-3057500 GCF_051991255.1 Vanacampus margaritifer
TGGGGCTAATCAATTTGCCGCACATAAAATAAAAAAGGTCTCAAATATTGAAAGCCAGAATTGAGAGAGAGAGACGGGCATGTCCAGAACATTTGGCAAAGAGTGGCTGGAGTCTGGAGGCACCTAATGCAAATTGGACCAATATCCAGGTAAATCTCAGTCAACCTGCTCCTCGATAAACGTAACCGATGAAGCACCTTAAACTGAAGTAATGCGTCCGTGTCTGATGCAGAAAGATGATGAATGCAGTGTTTCCCACACAATGTTAATACTTGGGCGGGCCACCCAAGTAAACTGGCCATCACCCAAGCCCAAGTAGATTTCAAGAAAAAAAAAAAATAAAATAAAAAAAAAAATATATATATATATATATATATATATATATAAAACTGACAACCTCGTGGAGTGGTCCTATTCCAGATAAAAGTAGAAATGGACTTGGGACAGGAATCTGGGCATGATTGTCATTTTAACTGAATTGACTCTACCAGCCAGCGACAGCGGCAGCGATGACCAACGTGTCAGATCAAGTTTAGCCTCATCCAGAGCCGGTTTGAAATTTACCTTAAACAAGTCACTGTACCTACGCGTCACAGTTATTCCCAAATATACGAAATAATCCGCTGTGACGTTCCATATATACCCCTCAAATAACATCTGACGAGCTAGGTCATTAACTGGGAACAGCGAGCTCTTCGTGAGATCAATTTTATGACCTGAAAATTTACCAAAATTTGAGATAATCCCTCGTGCTCTTGAGATGGAAACCGAAGGGTCAGACAAGGATAAAATCAGATCATCGGCATAAAGTGACAATTTATGCATTTAGCCCCCCCTAGCTATACCTATAAGGCCCGCGTCACTCCTCAGAGCAACTGCCACTGGTTCGACAGCCAGATAGAATAACAGAGGGCTCAATCCGAAACCCTGTCTGGTAAATCGGCCTGTACTGAAGTAACTAGAGATCATCTTATTGGTGCGGACCGAAGTTTGTGGTGACACATACAGAACCTTAATCCAAGCTCAAAAAGTGGGTCCAAAACCAAACTTCTCTAGGGTTAGGAAAAGATAATCGTATTCGATGCGATCAAACGATTTTTGGGCGTCAAGGGATAGTACGACCTCAGCAGTGGAAGGTGCTTCAGGGGAGTAAATAATATTAAACAACCTACGCACATTACCAGAAAGCTGACGCCCCGTGATGGAAGCCCGTTTGGTCCGGGTGCACCACTGTATGTATGATTAACTCCAACCTACTGGCAAGGACCTTAGTCAAAATCTTATAATCGCAGCAAAGTAAACTTATTGGCCAATGTGATTCACACTTTAGAGTGTTATTTCCTTTTTAAGAAGAACCGAGATTATCGCCTGAGACATTGTAGGTGGCAGTGACCCTCGTTTTAATGCCTCAGCATATACACTTTGCAAAATGGAAAGTAGCTTAGGGGAGAATGTTTTAAAGAACCCTGCCGAAAAGCCATCAGGTCCTGGGGCACGCCCACTCTTATCTTTTTGACAACTGAATCAATTTTGGACAGAGAAATGTCCAGTTCAAGCCTGGTCATGTCTTGTTTACTTAGAGTCTGCAACTCTACATTGTGAAAAAAGTCCGCCATCAGCGCCTCGTCCAACCTTCAGAGGTGTAATGTTTCTAGTAAAATTCCCTAAATTGAGTGTTAATGCATTTTTTAATGCATTTTTTTATCTGTAACTATTCCATCGGACATATTAATCTCAGTAACAAATCCCGCCTGGGCAGATTGTCTTAACTGGTGACAGTGAAGTTTACCAGCGCGTTCGGCGTGTTCATAGAACTCATGACGCAATTTAAAATGGCATCTTTCAGCTACCCCCGAAGACAAGATATCAAACTATGTCTGCAAAGTGACTCTCTCCTGATACAGGTCAGCAGATGGTGATTCTGAATGTCTGTGGTCGACATCGCCTAATAGAGATAATTCGTTTAAGCGAGCTAACTGTTTTTTGTGCTGGCCAGCACTGTAGGCAATTATCTGAGCTCTTAAATAGGCTTTCATCGCTTCCCAGAAGGTACAGCGAATTATGTCAAGATGTTCGTTCATTTCTGTAAAAAAGTCAATTTGGGAATTAACAAAATCAACAAAACATTGATCAGATAATAGGAGCGAATCAAGTTGCCAAAATTGTTGCAGGATTTTGTTATTCGGGAAGCACAATAACATTGTAACCGGACCATGATCTGAAATAACTATGCTCTCACAACTGCTACAACTCAAGTGTGGTAGGAGCTTCTTATCCAGCAGAAAATAATCAATACTGCAGTAAGTCTGATGCGTGGCTGAAAAAAAAACTGAAATTGTTTAGTTAGTGGATGCAAATACCTCCATGCATCAGTCACACTGTATGCCTGAAGAAAAGCCTGAATGGTCTCCGCTGATTTAGTTAATGTGCCAGGGGTCGTCCTTGATCTGTCACGCTTAGGGCATAGAACTGTATTCAGATCACCTCCCAAAATCAGACTATGGCTGTTTATATCTGGGAATTGGGAGGACAAATCACAAAAGAATTTAGAATTGTCCCAATTGAGAGCGTAGACACATACCAATATCACCGGCAGATTAAACAAGTGGCCCTGCACAATAACATATCGGCCATCACTGTCAGATATCACTTTAGCCCGCACAAAATGTACATCCCCATGGATAGTATTGGCAGCGCCACAAAACTTATTTTTAAATGTAGAGTGAAAGATTTGTGAAAAGCCACCCCTCCTCAGCATATTGTGGTTCTTATTAGGCAAATGTGTCTCAGTCAAGAAGGCTATATCAGTTCTTAATTTTGATAAATGTGCAAAGACTTTACTGCGCTTCACCGGATGGTTTATCCCTTTAACATTCCAGGTCCCAAATTTCGTAGCAGCCCCAAATCTACCAGGATCAGATACAGCCATACTGTGACAAAAAACAAAGCAAGATTAGCTCCCGGCAGTGGACAGCAACACAGAATCCTTCAACCAGCAATAAAGTTCCAAGTTGACAATGTGATTCTAAAGAGACACACAGAAAACACAAAATGAAAAAAAAAACACACACAAAACACCACAAACCCTCTTTGCCCCCCCCCCCCCCCCCCCCAAATGAGAGACTGCAAAAACCCCATTTTGACATTCCTCGTTCAACAAGTAGCTGGGTGGGGGGGTGCGTCTGTTTTATATGAATAAGTCAAATAAAAGCAAAATACGAACAACATGTATGTGTACGTTTAAAATGACACAATTTTGATTGAAGTACATAAACACACACACATGTTTACATTTTTAGACATTGGCAATACACAGCGAGGCATTTGTTCCCCCAAAGCCAAATGAGTTTGAGAGGGCCACCCTTCTGCCCGAAGTCTGCCATAGCTGTGCTATGCAGGGAACATAATTTAGGTCGAATTCTGGCTCAGTGCGGTCTAGATTAAGTGTCGGGGGCAAGATACCATGGTAGCAAGCAAGAGCAGTGATTGCCGTCTCCAGAGCTCCTGCAGCCCCAAGCAGATGTCCAGTGGCTCCTTTAGTGGAGGACACAGCCAGGCTTCCTGCACTTTGGTGAAAGAGCCTCTTGATGGCAGCATTTTCTGCTGCATCACCCAAAGGTGTGGACGTGGCGTGGGCATTCACATAAGACACATCTTCTGGTGAGATACCAGCATCTTTGATGGCAGCTGACATGCATCTGTGAAGTTAACAAGTTAACTGGCAGTTAGAATAATTGTGTTTTTTTTTAACAATATGAAAGAGCTAAATATTGGTAAATGATATGGCAACATGCATAAACCGCTTTTCCATTACAGGTTCCAGGGAGGGATTAACTGAACTGTGCAGCCTTCACTGCAAACTTGCAGCAACCACAGTATAAGATTTCACGAGTGGCGAGTTCCGTGTCGACATCAGAAATTACAGCCTATCAAAGACATAGAATCTTTCACACAGATGAAAAATCAATTTACGGGGCTTAAGCCAGCAAGAGACAGTTGCCCACTGCCTAGACATGAAAAAATATATAGTACACATACTGTATATTATATTTTACAATAACAACATTACTTAACCATATTTACAATGGGGTACTGCAAGATATACGTCACCATACTTAATTAATATTCATGAGTCTAGAGAGGGGGTCAAACTCAGCAGGCCAGTAATGCTAAACGGATGTAAACAGTCTACTAGCGAGATGGAATTATTATATGTTATTTGATACCACTTGTTTTTTACCGATACTCAACTCGAGTAGTCACTGCTACTGATACCAAATACCGATAGCACCAGGAAATATAATTCCGCCCCAACAATGACAGATGATTTTAAATTAAATTATTTTTCCTTAAAATTGCATGAGATTCACGGCAACTTTGTATTCATATAATTTCAAATTTCTAGTCCTTGATCGTAAAATGGCTGCATGGAGGGTATTGAGCACTACTGCGAGTACCGATACCTTAAAATAAGACTGGTATTGGCACCGATACTGATACCTGGTATCGGTAGTCACCCATCATAGTCAGGATGATACCACCTCAATTTGAGCCAGGAAAAACCCATACATTATTTAATTCAAACACATATAACCTGTGTATTCAATGCTTAGTATTTACTTATTCAACATAGTGTAGTAAGAAGGTATTAGAATGTTTGTTTTATTTTGTCGTTTGAATAAGGAAGAATGTTGAATGTAAGCGGACTTGTTCTGGAATGTCCCCAACTGGTGGGAAGGAGTGAGTCAATTACCCCCGAGTAGAATTCCTTTGTAAGCTTGTAAAACACGCCCTGTTTGGAGGATAATAAAAAACAATGAGAGGGTCTTTTCTGGTCATAAGGCATTGGGATGGCATTGGAATGAATCAAAGAAATTACCTCCTTTTGTTGCTGTATTCCATGTTCATTGATGTCACATAGCCCCCCCCCCCCCCCCCCAAAAAAAAATCGAAGATACATGTTCTGTATTTATAGCATATGCTTTGGCGTTGGCTAAAAAGTAAGCTTCATGAAAATCGATTGAGGAACTGACAAGCTATGATTTATTTAACTTCAAATCCCTCTCCAAAACCCACCTGTTCAACTTAATGTTATGTTGTGTTATGTATCGTTTTTTGTTGCCAGTTTTATTCCTTCATTCTGTGAAACGTCTTTCAGGTTCCAAAAAAGCTCTATATAAATATAATTATTAAATTATTTAAGTATTGTTTTAAATCAGGGCCACCAAAACTTGGCTCATGGCCAGTATTGGGCCACCACCCAAACCTATATGTGTGCATATAGTACACATTGTAAATAATTATCTTGGATCAAAGCATACCCAAGATGTTTTACAATAAAAAATAAACAACCTTCAGTCTGCTTACCTAAATGCCCCATCTCCATCTGCAGCAGGTGTGGTAATGTGGATGGCATCTCCTGAGAGTCCGTATCCCAGCACTTCTGCATACATTCTGGCTCCGCGCTTTACTGCATGCTCCAGTTCTTCCAGCAGGAGCACAGCTGATCCCTCACCCATCACAAAGCCATCTCTCTCTGGATGAAAGGGTCTTGAAGCTAGTTTGGGAAAATCATTCCAGTTGGTGGAAAGAGCGCGTGCTCTTGCAAACCCAGCTATTGCGAGAGGTCCAACACAGGATTCTGTCCCACCCGTAACCATAGCAACTGCATCACCATGAGCAATAAATCTTGCAGCATCCCCAATGGCATGTGCGCCGGTGGTGCATGCTGTGGACACAGCATGGTTAGGACCCTTTAGATTGTGCTTGATACTTATATGGCCAGCAGCCATGTTTACGAGAATACGAGGCACAAAGAAAGGGCTAACCTTCTTGTAGCCCTTTTTTTGGAAGGCTACAGAGGTAGACACTATTTCATCCAGCGACACCATGCCCATGCCAACAGCTACACCAGTGGTGAGTTGTTCTTCTGCAGTTTTAGGGTACCACCCTGAGTCTTCCAGGGCAAGCTGAGCAGCTCCAAGTGCCATAGCGGTGGCCGGTGACATGCTATTGACCTCTCCACGAGATGCAAACATTTCTTCATTAAACTGACAATCTGCATTTCCTCTGGGTACCAACGCCGCTACTTTACAGGGAATAGTTTTGTAATCGTCCGAGCTAAGTGCCACAATTCCACTCTGACCCTTAATAAGGTTGTTCCAAGGTAAAGCCGTCCCTACGCCCAGAGGAGACACGAGACCTATGCCAGTAATGACAACTCTTCTTCGTCTTTCAGTGCTGTGCCACCTGAAAGTATGGCTTGGACAAACGGGCGTATTTATTTGAAACTGCAGCCTCCCACTCTGTCTTAGTTGGAGTTTAGCCCAAAACGATAGTGATAAAGACATCATACTGGCGCCTTCTCTTAATTTTCCTAACCCGAACTCGGTGACTAAATAAGAAAGCAGCGAGTTTCTAATTTACCCAATAGACAACGTTAGCAGGCATCACTTTTAACCACTGATCTGTATATATGACTGGATAGCCGATAGGCCAAAACTTTTGAAGTCGCGAGGTCCCCATATTACTACACCCGATTTAAGACATTTCATAATGAATTATACCTGTCTAACTACCTAATCTATATTGGGGTCTAATTAACTGAGCGATAAAAGAAAAGGGGGTTGTTTAAAGCAGTACATACCGTCCACTTGTTAAAAAAATAATAATAGTGACCACCCCTGCTACCCTACCCCCAGCCATATACTAAGAGCGTACGAGCTGTATATATATAATCTGTACGTATGCGTACATGCAGTAGTCTGCTCGCGAGATGAGAGGAGTAAGATGGCCGCCCTGTGGCTTCAACGGTTTGTATGGGCTCTCGGCTATCCAGTAATATATGTACAGATCAGTGCTTTTAACGTTTGCTTGCAGCTGGCTTCAGGCACACTTTACAAATGCCGGATTCAGGCAACACGCAAACTAGCACACAATCAATCTAAAATGTATTCCAACGTATAAAACACAACCTAAGAAAGCCTTATAAAGACGTTGTAGTTGCTTTATGTAAAACGATATCCGTAAAGAAAATTATTTGGGACTGAACAATATTCATGCGTCATCAGGACTACTATACTGAAAGACCCAAAACAGGTCACTGTAATCAAGTAAGCGACTGCTGCTGGCGTTCCTCAGAAAACAAAAACAAGCGCTATAAATGGCCTTCACACCAGCGGTTACAGTATTATGTGAGAATTCAAATGAAGTCTTCTTTGACGTATGCGAGTTTTTACTTTCATACGCCGATAATATTTTAAGGTAAGTTTGTGAATAGACCACTGCGACGACGTAACACGATCGTTTGTTAATATTGGGGCTGCAACTTTTTTCTGAATGAATAGCTCTGCAATAGCATGTGCACTTTATCTGCCTCGGATTTAAACTGCATGGTTCAAGTGAAGCAATTCCGATTTCTTTATTGATGTCCGTAAACGATGGAATGAGACTTTATCTCGTCCACGTATTGTTGCAGCCAAACACTGGCTCTATGCACAAGACATTTTTTTTATGTTGGCTATCAATTTATCTATTTAAGTACTGAATAAGCACTAGAACAGAACAATGGGTAGACTTTCAGTATTGTGGCATTGGCTGTCTCCAGAGGTGCATGTATGTTAAAGCTATAAGTGTCACTTGACATTTTAAGTTGTATTGTAAATCCACTGTTAGTTAAGAACCACACTTTATTTTTATTTGCAACTGCTACAGAACTGGATAAATGAGGACAAATTGGTTTTAAATGTGTTGGAAACAAAAAGTATGTTTTTTAAATCTAGACATCAGAATATTGTGGATCAGCTTCATATTATGAGGGGCATGAAAATTGAACAGGTGAAGGAAGGTAAGCTCCTTGATGTAACACCGCCATCCCATTCATATTCATTTGGTCTGTCTCATTCCAGGAGTGAAGCAGTTTGTAGATCTGTGGTGTTCAGACAACTGTGTGGAACAATGAAACGTTTTTTTGGGGTCAAATTTTATTTTGATTGACTGTTCATTATTTTTGAATTAATTATTTTCACTTTTGGCTTTCATATATATTTTGACATGTGATGTCTTATTTATTTTCAGTTGCATGTTTAATCTTTTCCCATTCAAATATTTTTTCCCCACTTTCAGATCTTTTTTTTTTCTTCCCGGTTTCATTATCTGTTTTTTGAGTTTTAGACTTTTGACTGGAATGTTTTGGGATGGGGCGGGGGTTATATAAACTGAACGGGCCTGGAATCATGAGTGACAGCTGCACAAAAATGCTTGGAACATCCCCCAGTGACAGTGCCTTCAGGGAACGTGGGTAGTAAAATAAATCTAGCTCAATGCTTACACTACTCACAAAAAGTTAGGGATATTTGGCTTTCAGGTAGGGATGCACCGAAATGAAAATTTTTGTCCGAAACCGAAAATGAGAAACTCTTGGCCGAAAACCGAAACGCAGGGGGAAAAAAAGAAAAAAAAGTTTTATTAAAAAAATAAAAAATCCATCCATCCATTTTCTTAACCGCTTATCCACACAAGGGTCGCGGGGGGCTGGAGCCTATCCCAGCTGGCTTCGGGCAGTCGGCAGGGTAGACCCTGAACTGGTTGCCAGCCGATCGCAGGGCACACAGAGACAAACAACCATCCACACTCACAATCACATCTATGGACAATTTGGAGTGTTCAATTAACCAATAATAATAAAAATTTATCAAAATAAAAAACAATTTTTAATATCACTCAGATTTACCATTAGCTACATTCCACTCCACATTTTCAACACATATTACTAATGTAATGTAATGATTGAGAAATAAATTAGGTGGATGAATGAAAATAACCACAAGCATACAGTAAGCACGCAGTGCAGTGTTATGTCATTGCGTTTGTTATTCTATGATAAATAAAGTTGTCGTTAACACACAGACACAGTGCATTTCTGCACATTGTTAGACGTAATAATCTGGAGATGAAGCTGTACTTTTTAAACTTTTTCGAGTGTCGTCACTTGTCAACCTCAATTGATTTGTGTCGCTGCTGATAACGCAGCTCTCGTCTTATTTAATGGGGGCTTTATTTGCATTTCAGCAGGAAACAAGTTGCTACGACACTTCAGTTGCAGAATAAGAAGTTTGATCGCTGTAAACTAGCGTAGCTGCTACACGTACACACTTGCCTTGTGTTGTCTTCCGCGTGCTCTTCTCTCGCTGGCGCACACACCATAAGGAGATCACGATACTGCTTTCCGCTTACACTTTGTGCCGTTGCTATTATTTTTCACCGCTGATTTGAGATAGCATCGACCGGGTTAGCTACAAGACGCTAGCTTTCGGCTACTGCTCATGAATTAACATTGAGGCGGAACTCTCACCCCGGCGTTTAATTCATACATATGCTTGCTTGCAGCAGTTTTTTGGCTTGCATTACCACAACATCCTATTTCGGCAATATTTTTTCCGGCTCCAATTTTATTTCGGTGGCCCAATATTCGGTGCATTCACTACTTTCAGGTGAAATTTATGGAAAATGTTAAACGTTCACGCTACAGTGATATCATATCATGAAAGTAGGACATTTAAGTAGAAGGATGCACTGGTGATTTCCCCATCTCAAACAATTCATTGAAACAAAAGTTAACAACGGTAGGTAAAAAAATTCAACGTCTCAATGACCCATCATGCGCCCTTGAACATCAAATACAGCTTGATGACATCTCATAAGTTGAGTCATTGTCTGCTCAGGCATGACATCCAATTCTTCTTGAAGGGCAGCCCTCAGGTCATTGAGGTTCAGTGGGGCAGAGTTTTGAGCCTCTACACGGCGCCTCAGCTGATCCCACAGGTTTTCAATACGATTCAGGTCTGGAGAAAGTTCAGACTATTCCATTTGAAGTACACCCTAATAATGCGACCTCGATGAGCTAAAGCAGTGTCGTTTGTGAATTTTGCCATCAAGCTGATTTGTGTTGAATTAACACACAATAGAACTTTCAGATAAGTTATAAATAAACTTGTTTTTTGTTTGTTTTGTTTTTTTAATAAAAAGGCAGTGGATGTTTTTGTCTCTCGACTCTCCTGCTAGCGCTATTTTGCCGTGAACAGCTCATATTGGTCAATCGCCGACCGAGACATGCACTGGGCATGGTTTCTGGCTGTTTCGCTTCACCCCATTATGTGTCTTTTTACAAGGTTTTCATTTTGTTTTTGCCACTGAAGATACACTGTTATCAGCATTACCAGCCTAACACTACTTGGTATCGATTCAGATTTCCAAAATCGATTCGATTCAGAAGGCCCTGATTCAATTTGATTCACGTTTCACATTGATTTTCGATTCAGTTAAGGATTTCATGCAGTACCAATTTTAATTTTATATGGAGGACATTCTCAGAAGTACCAATGCTGTAAATAGTAGAAACTTCTTGCTCTTACTTCGTACATTAGCATGGAAAAAAAATCTGAATATTTACATTTAAATTTGAATCCAATGCAGTTACATTAATCATGTATGTTTTATTGAACATGATCTGCTCAAAACAATAAATAATTGAATTTTTTTACAACCATAACACTATGTAAATAAAGTAGCAAAAACACTGGGCTTTTATTGTAAAAAACATTTCCCCGTGACGCGAGAAGGCACATTTATTTATGTTGAGGGGCGTATTAAAAGTATCAATTCATGGTTTTCTGAATCGATATTGGGCTATGAAAAGGAATATCGATTTTGATATTGATTTTTAACTCAGCCATAACCCTCAAAACATATGGGTTAGTCAAGAAATTGTAGTAATTAAAAATAAATAAATAAGGTTATATAGCAGGAACCAAACCCATGACTTGCCATAACCATTACACCACAAATAATTATTACTACAGATCACAATGTCAACTGCAAACATCATAGTCCATGGAGATTCCGGTCTAACCTCGTCTGTCATCCTGTCCATTACCATAACAAACAAGAAGGGGCTCAGAGATGATCTCTGATGTAGTCCCACCTCCACTTTGAAGTCCTCCGTCACACCTACAGCACACCTCACCACTGTCTTACAGTCCTCATACATGTCCTGCACAACAACATACTTCTCTGCTACTCCAGACTTCCTCGTACAAAACCACAGTTCCTCTCTGGGCACCCTGTCGTAAGCTTTTTCCAGATCTACAAAGACACAATGCAGCTCGTTGTGTGACTCATTACCTTTATTCCTCTATAGTTGCCACAACCCTGCACATCTCCCTTGTTCTTAAAAATAGGCACCAGAACATTTCTCCATTCCTCAGGCATCTTCTCACTATCAAAGATCCTGTTGAACAACCCAGTCAGAAATTGTTCTGCTACCTCTCCTAGACATTTCCATACCTCCACAGGTATATCATCAGGACCAAGTGCCTTTCCACACTTCATCCCTTTCAATGCCCTTTCACTTCATCATTACTAATCTTTGGTACTTCCTGGTCCACAGTCACCTCTTGTACTCTTCGTTCTCTCTTATTTTCCTCATTCTTTGCCATCTTAGTCTTCCTCACCACCAGAGTCATCCTATACACTACCATTCTATGCTATCTGGCTACACTCTCACCTACCACTACTTTGCAGCCGCTGATCTCCTTCAGATTACACCGTCTACACAAGCTGTAGTCTACCTGTGTACTCCTACCTCCACTCTGGTAGCTCACCCTATGTTCCTGCCTCTTCTGGAAAAAACTATTCACGACAGCCATTTCCATTCTTTTTGCAAAGTCAACCACCATCTGTCCTTCTGCGTTCCTCTCCAGAATAACAAACTTGCCCATCACCTGTTTCATGTTTCCTGCACCAATGTGTCCATTGAAGTCTGCACCAATTACAACTCTTTCACTTCTAGGGATGCTCTGCATCATTTCATCAAGGTCCAACCAAAAGTTTTCCTTCTCCATTTCATATCCTACCTGTGGCGCATACCCACTAACAACATTGATCATTACACCTTTGATTCCTAGCTTCAGACTCATCACTCACCTACAGGACGTTCCTAACAAACTCCTCCTTCACGATAACGCCTACTCCATTTCTCTTCCCCATGATAGAATGACTTGAAACCTGCCCGTAAAACTTCTGGCTATGCTCCCTTTCAACTTGGTCTCCTGAACACACAATATGTCCACCTTCCTCCTCTGCATCATGTCAACCAGCCCTCTACCTTTTCCTGTCATAGTTCCAACATTCAAAGTCCCTACTTTCAGTCCTAGACTCTTGGTGTTCCTCTTCTCTTTTTCTCAGTAGTCCAGTTTTCACCGGCACCCTATAGGTCAACAGCACCGATGGCGGTCGTTGTTGGAAGTCATACATTTGATTCGCAAGTTTTTAAGTCGGATGCACTTCCTGACACAACCCTCTGTATTTATCCAGGCTTGGGACCGGCACAAGATGACACTGGCTTGTGCCCCCTTGCAGCTACATTTTCATACACAACTTTTAGTTCTCACACGATTCAGGCATAGTGCTAATTGGCTAGTTACTCTAATATGTTAAGGCATTAGAATCCTCATTTGTGTGCAAAGGTATGATATGAAATCTAATCTTTCTCACCAGGGATCCCAATGTGGAAAAATATAGATCAATCCGTATAGGCAATCCTACTTTTTCTACGAAGCTGCTGCCAGTCAAGGGTGCTGTAGAATGTCTCTTCGAGATGGGCTTTGAGGAGGTAAAGTGTTTTACTGCTTCTTAATGGGTAACTGTTGGTATGTACTCTTACGGCTTTTAATTCAAGTGTCTCATTAAAAATTCTTATTGTCAGTAAAAAAGTAGTTGTATGAAATTTATGAAGAAAATAAGCCGATAATAAAAGGAGGAGTTTGCAGTTGAAACAAAAATGCTTTTTGTCATATAATGTATGATAAAACTTAAAATGGTCTGTTTTAGGCTAGGTAAAAGTGAATCTATTCCTCTGTCACAATCACTTTTCAGATTTTTTTTTTTTAATTCTAGGCTGACACACACTTGGTGTTCCCCAAGACTGCATCATTGGACCAACTGAAGGTAATCAGGGAGTCCATAGCTGCTAAAAGAGAGCAGAGACTCGGTGGAGAGCAGCATGTTCACGTTTTGGCAGAGGCTACTATAGAAACCCCAGCTTCTTCAAGCCAAGCAGTCTCATCTCTTCCTGTACAACCATCACCACTGGTAATGTTAATTTCTGAAAGTGACAAGAATTTATATAAATCAAATGAAAATATACCAGCATTTTCGTTCTTATTCATTCAGTGGCAGCGGCCCGCCATTCCTAAATCGTAGCCGAGCCGCCACTCCTTTAAATTTCCAATTAAAGCAGTTGGAGGCTGGAGAGAAGTGCAGCCACAAGCGTTACACCAGATGGATGCTGAAAAAGACAACCGGACAGCATTGCTCGACACTGCGACCAATTTACCGCAAATGCAGCAAACTTAACAGTTAAAAAAAAAAATCCAGTCACACGGCGCAAGTGCATGTTTTAATTAGCAGTGTAATGGCTCTTTGAGTCGACGTGTTCGGATCAAGTGCGAGAATGAGTCAAGCTACGCACTACTACTACTACTTCAGAATAAAAGGCTCCCAAATAATACATGGACGTCAATGTAATAGCCTTGTTAGGCTTTTAATTAGAAATTGACCCTCGAAGCACATGGTGACATGGCGTCTAACTTGAGTTGTTACGGTGCACGGTATTTCGTGGCCGTTTATTTTATATTTTCCGTGTGGTGGGGCCTCTCTCGACGTCCAAGTTTAACACAACGCCATCCTGTAATCATATTCAGTAATGAAATCCCTCACCTTTTGGTGAAATTTGCCGGTTTGAAGCTGAAATAGGTAACTTGTGTGAATTGATGAGAACATATTTGGGGGTTGTGGGTGTTGTAGGTAACCAGAGTAAGTATCAGTGAACTCTGGGTAGGATGGGTTACAAAAACAGCACGGTGCCATTTTTCGGCTCTGAAGCGTGTCATGTTGTGACTGCGCGGGAGTAGATGTGTTGGCTATTTGCCATGGCACACTTAAATCAGCAGTGTATGCATGCACACACGTGTACTGACGTCACCCATTTGCGCAGAATTTAATTCACGTTGCGCTAAAATGCAATTTCAGGTTTAGAAGTAAGTGAGATTCGTCCACCAACAAGCCTAAATAATAGTTAAGTATTGTAGCAACGGTGAAGCCTCACGCTTCCTAGCATGCTTTGGTTGAGAGTGGCAGCCCACACCTGATGCGGTGGTGCATGTACTTCTTGGTGCTGACGCTGAGCGGCGGATGGGATGTCCCCGCAACCGGCTCGTCATATGCGGGGAGCACTGCCGCGTCGCCCGCCTCTGCTCGGCGCCGACACGGCTAGGTCTGTCCTCACCCACCGAATCGAATAATGTTGTAAGGTGTGTGGCTTTACCATTGTTACAATATATTAAATTGTGTTTATGAACAATACTTACTGGTGACCATATTCATAATTTCATATGGGTAAAATTGCAAACTCTTGTAGCCAACATGTAGCACTGGCAAACATTACATACCGCGTCGATCACATTACCAGTTATTCTCTTCAGAGTCCAACCTCTCTCGAGAGGTGTGGTACCAGAGCCCAAGATGTGTGTGGAGGCGAGTCCAACTACTGTCTAGTCGGAACTTTTTGGCCTTGCACACCAGCTCAGGCAACTTCCCCTTCAGAGTGGTGACATTCTATGTCCGAAGAGATAGCTTCTGTAGCCAGGGATCGGCCCACCAAGGACCCGCCCTTGGCCTCCGACCAGCGCTCTACACATCCGATCCCTTTGGCCCCTCCCACAGATGGTGAGTCCATGGGATGGGAGACCCATGTTTCCTCTTCAGGCTGTGCCCAGCCGGGCTCCATTAATGCAGGCGCCAACAAGCCCCACTTCCAGGCCTGGCTCCAGAGGGGGGCCCCAAGCAAGTCCGGGCAAGGGAAACGTTTGTCCATTTATGATCAACACCATAAGGGGTCTGGGAGCCGTCCTTTGTCTGGTCCCTCACCTAGGACCTGTTTGCCATGGGTGACCCTGCCAGGGGCATAAAACCCCAGACAACATAGCCCCTAGGATGATTGGGATACACAAACCCCTCCACCACAGTAAGGTGACGGCTCATGGAGGGGGTCTAATAATAATAATAATGATAATGATAATGATAATGATAATAATAATTATTATTATTATTTCATTCACAGAGGGTACCTACAATATTGACCACATGTGTAAACACCTCCATTTAAATGAACACTCATACATATTTGAGGATAAGCTATGCATTGCCAGATTGATACTGTGAATCACTCAAAGGATTTCTCTACAATATCAATCTGGGACTGCTCCAGTGTGATCTGCTCGGGAAAGGCGGGACATTCATGTCTACCAAACTTTTATTTTGACCAATCACGGCAGCGGATGAAAATGTTGCAGTTAACGTAAGTTAAAAAGACAAACATCTTTTCCAGCTAAAAATACATGAAGCTCCTCTTGCTATTCTTCATTCAGCAAGGAAACTGTGAGTAATTCTGAATTGCAGTGTCCATGCATTCGTCCATGTTAGGTTTGTGTATTTCCCACAGCCTTGGCGCTTCTTGTTTTTTGTCACAGCTGCATATCCTGCCCCCCCAAACAAAATTTTGCTTTGTGATTAGGGATCAGTAAAAATCAGCAGACTCAGTACAAGATGGATTTGCGGGGGTTTGTGAACTCACAAATCCAACGAGAATTCATCTTGCAGGCAAAGTTAATGCATAGTCCCCTTGTATTTCAAATAAAATTCATGTTCCTCCATCCTTATTGAAGCAAATTCTTTGTCTGGCAGGTGAGCAACACGAACTTCTTTGTGACTCTTCAGTCTAACTTCCAACATGTGCTGCTCTACGAGAACCCAGAGCTTCAGCAGAAAGCTAGATGCTGCATTCCTTACAAGAAGCTATCCTCTGCTGCTGAGCAGAAGCTGAAGTTAGCTAAAGAGGCTGAGCCAGGTACAAGTCAATTCAAAACGGTCATTTATGCAACTAAAAATATATGCAGTATCAAATACACTGTTGTTTAATACTGGAAAGTAATGGACCTGTTATGGCGTTTTTGCAGAATGTAAACTAGGAAAAGATGACTTCCTGGTGCTGGAGTTGCTTAGATGGTTCAAAAATGACTTCTTCTCCTGGGTCAACTGTTTACGCTGCAGCCACTGTGGAGGCCCAACCCAGAATACTGGCGCACTCAGTCCTACTACTGATGATCTACACTGGGGAGCCCAGCGCGTGGAGAACCACTACTGTCAAAGCTGCCAGTTATGCACCAGATTCCCTCGGTTTGTTCTGCTTGTTAATACAAAATATTGTCTTTTTGGTGATGTTTATCTAATTTCTTTATATAACACTAGCTACAACAACCCTGAGAAGCTTCTCACAACCAGGAGGGGACGCTGTGGAGAGTGGGCAAACTGTTTTACCCTATGTTGCAGAGCTCTCTGCCTTGAAGCTAGGTACATCTGGGACAGCACAGGTATGTTTATTATTTGACACATTTGTCACCATCCCAAGATCACAGTTAGCTTAGTACAGTATACGTGTAGTATGTGTAGAAGTTGCCCAAACTTTAGCTGAACCCAAATAAAACATTTAATCATTCCCTGGAACCTGAAAATAAAGCACGTCTTGCTATACATCAACATAGACATTGTAAACAGGCATAGGCCAATACAAATTTATAAGTCACAGTCAAAATTGTTACTTTACTCTATCCACAGCAGCAATGTCTCTGGATCCCTTTATTCCTTTCCATATGGTTCGTTACCGTGTTATTCGTCCTTGTTGGTCCATCTTCCATCCTGCCTCTCGGAGAACCAATGGACTGTTTTCCTCTTGACTTGCTTGTAATTAGCTTGGGTGTCCAGAAATCTGGTGTCCAGTTATCTAGGTGTGTGGAGTGGGTAACTAGCCCTTCCACCCCTGGTGCGGTCTTTCGCGCCGTCAGCCAGTCTTCCCTGGCAGCCCTCCAGTCTTTCCTGGATGTCAACTGACCTGTTCACAGTAGTCACTGGCGGACCAGAGAAATCAGATGCAAGCACAGCTAGTTGACACCTGCTTGCCATTTCTGCCTGACGCACCTCCATTGTGCAGGCTGTAGGGTCGTCAGCCGGGGACCACCCTTCCCAGATATTTCGCTCCATTATCCCCGGAACATCTCCAGGTGGTGGAGCAGCGATAGGGACCTCTCCCTACCACTCCCTGCAGCCTGCTTAGGATCCTTCTTTCCCCACGCCCTATCCTTCCTTCTGAGCCAGAGCCAAAAGCTCCCTTGCTCAGCCTCCTCTGCAAGGTCATGAAGAGCTCGCTTTCTGTTGGATCCTTTTGACTCCCAAGTGTTTTCAGGAGCCGCTGTGTTGATGCCCTGTTGAGCCCCTACACCCGACCTCCACTGGGAAGGTAAATGCTATCCACCCAGCTTGTGCGCACATTGTTGCCAGCTCCGCATACTTGTCTTTCTTCCACTCGTATGCAACCTCCATGTGTTCCTCTCATGGAACAGTCAGCTCTACCATGATGACAACTTTGGCAGGTGCTGGCCAAACACAATGTCTGGACGTAGAGAGGTTGTGGTGATCTCTGCAGGTAACTTCAGCTGGCGGTCAGGGTAACCGCTCTGACCCAGAGCAGCGCTGAGCTGTCATTCCTGGCCGGGTAAACTGGATCCACTTCAGGTCTGTGGTTGGATTCTTCCTGTTTACTTGCTGCCCATGGGCCTCCAGGATCTCTGTCTTGTCATTCCACCATCTGTATCTTCCCTGCGACAGTGCCATTTTGCAACCAGAGAGGATGTGCTTCAGGCTTGGATTTGGAGCGTTACAGAGATGGCAAACCAGGCAAGAAGATTCCAGGGACTTGATAGCATGTCATAGGTAGCCCTAATCTGGAAGATCCTAATCTTGCCTGGGGAGCTGCCACATGTCGGCCCAGGTGATGGTTCTGTTGATCACGGCCTCCCAAGCAGTCCATCTGCCTTGCTGTTGCTGGTTCACCGCTGTGATCTTGTAGGTTTCCTCCTCCGTCTTGGCGACTTCTACAATTAAGATAGCTTTACTCTCCTTCTTGGTGGCTTTGGGCCAGCTCTATGGCGCTGCTCCCGATCCTAGGCCAGCTCTGCCTGACTGTGTGGCGCTCACAATCTCCGGATGCTTCAGCCGCTCTATGACCTGGTCTACTGCTTTTGATGCATTCCACTTTCGTCCTGTGCGTATCTCAGGATTTGCAGCTTGAATTGCTGGGTCTGTAGAGTCTCTCAACTCAAAAAGGAGCCTCACCTTCTCCTTTTTGTACCCCAGATTGATGGTCTGCAGTGGGAGCTGCAGGGTGTTTCTCCCAAAGAGTCACTAGTGACCATTGATTGTAATTAAATAAAAACAAACAAACAAGCAAAGTGATTCACACGCATTATTTTTAATGTATGTCAGCTATTATAGATTGATAAAAAGCCTACATCGTTTAGATATTTGTAATTATTAACGGTTCATGAATTGATGGACTTTTTTCTGGCTGAGTTTGAAATATTAGACAGTATTTGAATGCAGATCGCGGCTCGCCGAATGCTGTTAATGTTTACGCTCCCGTTAGTGGCTAGCAGAGGTGGGAGTAAGTGATTCACTAGTCCTACACTTTGAGTTTCGAGTCATTTTAACAACATCGTAGATTATATTATTTTGGGTGACCATCAAAGTAGGAGTCAGGGACTCAGGGAGGGAACCCAGAGTGGTGCAACAGATTGCCATGTTTGCAATGTGTTACCAGTGAGTTTACACTACAGTCTCATTATTTACGCAGCTAGCAACAATAATTAGCCGATAAACAACTGACATTAGCTTACTTATCGTTCTTTGTGCAACTTCAGATGTTGAATGAAGTTTGAAGTTGTTGCCTCTCCGTCAGTGATCTAATCTTGGACATACTGCAATTAATTTTTTGTTGACCACCTCATAGTTTTTGTACCCAAACAACTAGTGGTGCAACAGATCACAAAAGTCACGGATCGGATTGTTTTAAAAAATTAAAATAAAATAACAATGAAATCAGATAAATACAACTTTGTCTTAATTTATTTTATAAAATGCTTTTGACTGTTCAATTTAATAATACATATGTATGAACTCAAAATGTCTAATATGGCTTTTAGGATTTAGGAACACAACTTTAAGTGCAATATAAAGCAAGATACATAATTATTTTATGCATGGTCCATGTATAAAATAACAAGGTATCCTGCCTTACATTATATTGGACTTGTAATGCACTTGAAGTTGTGTTCCTAAAATCCAAATGGCCATATTGGACATTTTGATTATTATTTTTTTTAAAGCTAGTGTTTCATAAAATAATTATAGATGAAGGCAAAGTTCTATTTATTTATTTTTAATAATGAAAAATACATCTAAATGCAATTTAAGGCACATTCCCTTCGTTTAAACAGTGGGTTACAAAGTAGCATAGCAAAGCAAGCGAGCCAAGCAACAGCTGTCAAATAACTGTTGGTAGCCAGCACCGGTAGCCAGGCACCCAATGCTAATGCTAAAATTTAGCGCCTAACATTAGCGACTAGCCACGAAAGCCGGAGACTTGTACCGTATCGTATAATTAACTTGGGTGGCATTATGATAATGGTGGTAGAAAATATGTAATTTCAATAAAAAACGTCGATAATGCAAGCCAAAATGTCAAAGGGAAGAAGTCAAGCTGGCATCCACGCCACTATGCAGGCAGACATCAAAGTAAAATTCGCCAAGGCTGTTGCAGTGGTGCCAATGTATAATTTGGTCAGCTTTATTTTGAAGTTTTCCTTAGCGTAGGCGGCGTGTGCTTGGGCGCTGTCAGCCCAAGCTCGCACACGTACACACACGTGCACACACACCGAGAGGAAATTACTTGTTAACATACATTTTAATCTTTTGGTTTTGTTGGAAGAAGCAAGTATTTTCAAGTCAAAGGGCTTAAGTCCGAGTGAAGTCATAAGTCATTGTTGGTAAAGTCCAAATCGAGTTGCAAGTCTTAACATTTTGTGAAGTCGAGTCTAAAGTCGTCAAATTCACATGACTCGAGTCCACACCTCTGGTGACTAGTACTTGCTAACGCCGGGGACTTGTGCCGTATCATATGACTAATTAACTTTCTTACGTCCTTAATTGGCAATTAAGTATGATTTCGAGGTGGCGTGTTGATGTTGGAAATCGACCGTTGTGTGAAGTCAAATCAAGCTGACTGCCTTGAGCCGCGATGCCTACCACACGGTGCATGGGTCAATTTAATAATAGAAATAACAAGGCAATGGGGTATATGCCATGGAGAAGGCGGGACTTTGTGGTTTTCACACATCAGCTTTTTTTTCGTTTCCTGTTTGCGACGTGTGTGGGCCGCAACCCAGTTCTTGAGCTTCCGCCTTTTGTGCCCCATGATTTTGCGTTTTCGTCGACGGGTGCGACTGTCTAGTGTGTCTGTCTCAGTTGTCCGAAGCATTTCAGAGTGTTGAGACACCCTTTGGGGAGCACAGCACCGGAAACGACGGCGATGTGTGAAACCCTGAAGTCGGACGTCCATGGCATCTACCCCCATTGCATGATCGACGTCAATGTATTACTTGGAAGGCTTTTATTTTGAAATTGGCCTTCACAGCACATTCCGCAGACTATATACGACCCAAACCGTGGGTCGCCGTGCGACTGGATAATTTTTTTTACCAGCACAGGCTGTGCAGTTGCCCGCGTTTGCAGATGAATTGGTCACAGTTGAGCCCTGCCCATAGCACTACTAGCCTCTAGCTGTTATCACTTTTATACCACTTGCTTGAACATTTTCGTTAAGGCTAAGGGTAGTCTGTTGTTGTTTTTTTCAGATCATGTATGGACAGAGGTTTACTCTGTCTCTCAAAACCGTTGGCTGCACTGTGACTCATGTGAGAACATCTGTGATAAACCCTTACTGTATGAGGTTGGCTGGGGGAAGAAACTCTCCTATGTTCTGGCTTTCTCCCAGGACCAGGTATGTTGCATTGCCATGATAAGCAGTGTTTCGATTACATGTACCGATTAATGAATTTATTTTATCAGTGACAGTCTACCTAATTTAACTTATTATTTGTATTTTATATTCGCAATGTGTGCTTAAATATTTGATAACGTGCATTGAATTTGATATTTTCTGATGCATTAGTTTGCGTTTTGATGAGTCATAAAATGGAACATGTTTATACCAAATTTTGTAGTATTTTTGAAACCCAGTAATAGAATGTGACTGAATATTTTTAGCACATAGGAATAGGAAGTCTCTTTCTTTCTTTCTTTTTTTTTAAACGACTAGTCTACAGTCAGAATGCTTTGTTGTTATGCTGTGACACCTTGTGATAATTAGAGCTTGGACTTGCACCCAAAATCATCTATTCTCTATTATTTTACCGATTTATCAGCAAATCCCAAATCAACTTGAATGGACTTAATTGTAATGTTATTTTTGTTGTTGTTGTTGTATTGGCTATGCCCAATTTCCCTCTTAGCACTCTGGTCTTCATGATCATTATGGAGTTGGTCACTTATTTACTTGTGACTGCCACCTTTGGCCTAAAGCGTAACTGCTTAACTGTGTTAAGCTTGTGCATCCTGCCACTACACTCCTTCATTGAGATAAACCTCATACCAACCAGATTAAGTTCTTAGAGTTTGTTATTATAGTGACTGATCGAGAGCTTAAGTTACCTCTCTTTATGAAATAGGCTAGAGTTACCCCTCTTTCTCTGGTTTGAGTTACATCGCTTTCTGAAATGGAAATCTCAGAGTATCCCGCATTTCAGGGTTAACAGACTCAGATTTTTCAATAAACCTGCTTTGTGAAACAGACCCCTGAGCAGCTAGAAACAACCAACAGTCACATGTTCCAGTGCCATATTTTCACGACCATAAGGCACACCGTATTATAAGGCGCAGTCACAGTTACTGGTGCTATTTCTGTGTTTAACACACACATAAGCCGCACCGCACTATTGGGCACACGCACGGTTCAAACATATGGTAGCATGCTATTATGCGAAAACATATGCTAGTGCTAGCGCATGTTTTTAAAAAGGCAGCGAACGGAACAAAACTGAGTTCGGTTGAAGTAACAATGTAAACTGTGAGTTCAGTTGTACTTAAAGAATACAACAATGTAGTAACGTTGCTTTTGATCAATCCTAATCCACAAATTAGTCATAGTCCTCGTGATCTTCTGTATCAGAAACAAACAACTGGGGAAGTTCTCCATCAAACACGCCGTCTCATTGTCAAAGTCAGTCTCGTTGTGTCCTCGGAAATGATGTCGGCTTTTTGGCTGAAGAACTCGCCATCCAAGTTGACTCTTCCGTACTCTCATGTCTGTCCTCAGTCAGGTCCGCCTTTCTTGTATGTAAGCAATGTGCGCGGGAAGTCCTCTCACACAATCAGATTATGGACCTTGGTCCACACACAAGGCGCACCTCACTATTAGGCGCACCATTTGAGAACATTTAAGACTTTAAAGTGTGCCCTATACTGTAGTACTGTACTTTTGCTCACTTGAAAAGTGGGTGGGCTCAAACAAAAGGTGCTTTGTCCTGAGTTGTTTAACACATCCAGGAGTAATTACCATGAAATAAAAGCTGGAGTTCTTAACGTTTGTCTCAAGGACAAAGCCATTGACCTTGCCATTCCAATAATTTTGGAAGGGACTGTGCATATATTTTAATTTGCAGGTGGTTGATGTGACGTGGAGGTATTCCTGCAAACATCCAGAGGTTTTGTCAAGAAGGACCAGTGTGCAGGAGGCCTGGCTGCTACACACCATTATTGGACTCAATGCTTTGGTACTGTAGATGATTACATTTTCATCCATTCCTGTAAGACTTAGTGCTGCGTTGATGATAATAATGTAAAACTCATTGAATCTGAATTTCATATCACAGAGACAGCAATTCCTGCACGTCGACAGGAAATTGCAATTGACAGAACGGCTAATTGTCGAACTTGTAGAATTCATTTCCCCAAAAATGCCAAAACAAGGTGAGCTGGGAGGACGCATCTCTGGGTCTCTGGCCTGGAGGATAGCAAGAGGAGAGATCGGAGATGTTGATTCAAGGACTATGAAGCAGGTACTCTGAATGAAGCAAGTATGAGTTGCACTATAGTGCAAACAGGTCTCAGCCGTATGTAAAGTTTTAATGCATTATGTTTAAAAAAAAATAATAATAAAATTCTTTGACTGGTTAAATGGCAGATAATGTTCCCGTCCTCGTATTACCATCACAACAGGCGAGCGGCAGTTCAATTGAACTGTCCAAGCTTGCACACAGTCTCAGCCACTGTTTTTGCGGGGATTCAAAATATAAATCGCTTTTGCATGATGTGGTGACGTCACAAAGTACAGCCCATCAAGCTTTCACATTTCGACGAAGAAGCCATTTCCAGGTTTAAACATGCAAGACATAGGTGCCCGCCTGCTGTCCGGAATCAAGACAAATATACACAATATTTACAGCCTAAACTTTCAGCATTTTACATCAACATTAAACCATATTTACCAGGGCCCGACCGATTGATTAATCGTCCGCTTATTATATCGGCTGATTATTTCCCTTAAGAAATCTGCCCAGACAATCGGCCAATTGGGCCGAATGGCCGATTATTTTCCCCTTAAAACGTTATAATCTGAGAAAACCGAAGTTTCCGACACTGTGAAAGTACCCTGAACGCACCATTTTGCTTGCGTAGCATTAGCAACTAGCGAGTGTGCAGCATATGCTATTCTGGTCATTCTGTTGTCCCTTTAAAGGTCTCATATTATTCAACTTTTCAACATACTAAAATAGTTCTCAAATGTGTAAAAGACATGTCTGTGACATGCATTTGTCAAAATTGACTTCGGATCTAATGTTTTTGCTGTCCCTAAATCAGCCAAAAAACGCTCTGTTCAAAACAGCCTGTTTTAGGGGTGTGTCACTTTTATGTAAATAGCTGCACCAGGCCACGCCTAGGCCATACCCTTCTCTCTTAAAGGGACAGTGATTTTGGTCATGATAGCCATGTGCTAAAGTTGTTAAATGGAAACGACTGGCCATAAGAGCAGAAGAAAAGAAAAATACAGACATGTCTTTTACACATTTGAGAACTATTTTAATATGTGGAAAATTGGCATAACGTTATACCATAAGAAAAAGTAGCATAACGTTACTACAGAGACTATGTTGTAGCGTTAGTTTGTGATTGTTTAGGCAATGGTTATTTTGCCGTAACTCCCGTTATTTTGGCAAATCTCCCGTGAATGTTATTTTGCCGTGAATGTCTCCAATGCCTGTCGATCTCCCGCTCCACCCTGTCCTCACTCAAGCACAAGACCCCAAGATACTTGAACTCCTCCTCTTGGGGAAGGATCTCATCCCCGACCCGGAGCGAGCACGCCACCCTTTTCCGACCATGTTCTCGGATTTGGAGGTGCTGATCTTCATCCCAACCGCTTCACACTCGACTGCGAACCGCTCCAGTGAGAGTTCGAGATCACGGCTTGATAAAGCCAACAGCACCACGTCATCTGAGATGCAATGCTGAGGCCACCAAACCAGACCCCCTCAACGCCTTGGTTGCGCCTAGAAATTCTGTCCATAAAAGTTTTGAACAGAATCGGTGACCAAGGTTAACCCTCACTGGACATGAATCTGACTTAATGCCAACAATGCGGACCAAGCTCTGGCACTGGTCGTACAGGGACCACACAGCCTGTATCAAGGGGCTCGGTACCCCATACTCCTGAAGCACCCCCCACAAGAATCCCCGAGGGACCCGGTCAAACGCCTTCTCCAAATCCACAAAACACATGTAGTCTGGTTGGGTGAACTCCCACGCACCCTCGAGGACCCTGCAGAGGATGAAGAGCTGGTCCACTGTTCCACGGCCGGGACGAAAACCACACTGCTCCTCCTGAATCCGAGATTTGACTTCCCGACGAACCCTCCTCTCCAGCACCCCCTGTATAGACCTTACCAGGGAGGCTGAGAAGTGTGATCCTTCTATAGTTGGAACACACCTTCCACACATGGGACCACCATCAAACACCAAAATGGGACCACCATCCCGGTCTGCCAATCCAGCGGCACTGTGCCCGATGTCCACGCGTTGTTGTAGAGGCGTGTCAACCGCGAAAGCCCCACAACATCCAGAGCCTTTAGGAACTCCGGACGGATCTCATCCACCCCTGCCACCGAGGAGCTTTCCAACCACCTCAGTGACCTCGGACCTAGATAGGAGAGCCCATCTCAGAGTCCCTAGACTCTGCTTCCTCAAAGAAAGATGTGTTGGTGGAATTTAGGACGACTTCAAAGTATTCTCCCCACCGATTCACGACATTCTGAGTCGAGGTCAGCAGCACCCCAGCTCCTTTAGTGGTGCTGCAGAGTGTCTGTACTCAATTTAAATTTCTATTCTAAAACAATTTCTGTGACAAGGTTATTAATTTTGTCACAGTAAGGGTTAGGGTTACATTCGCTGCTTATGTAGAACGTGAGAATAATTCCAGCTACGTGTCTGAAATGCAGTTATGCTAGAAAGCCAATGTCATGAATTTAGCCAGTAGCTATTAAAGTAGCCATTAGCCAATATATTGTCCGACAGGCTTCTTCCCATCTAATTTTGGCAGAGTATTTTTAAGTGATAGCCAATGTCTTCCCCCAAAGTCTTGGTAATGTTAGCTTAACCGTGGAAGATAGCGTTGTTACTCAGCTTTCCCCACCGCACGAAAATGGCGAGCTGCTGCAGATGTTTAATACTGTAAACCTTGTGACAATTTAATGTCGACTTTAAGATGGTGACCTTGAAATTTCCTGTTTTGAGTCATACGTACTTCTCTAATGGTCTTCTCTCTCCACCGAGTGCTCGCTTGTACATCAGTGTCTTGTGCTTCAACTGTGTCCACGGGAGGTCACCCGTTCTTTGTCAACGGCGGTGTTTCAAAAATAAGAGAAGTCTCAAACAAGTTCAGAATTAAAATGAATGCACTGTTATCTCTTTTACTGCCAAAAACGTTAAATGACGTTCTGCAAAAACCTACGGAGGAGCGCCAAAGACGTTAAAAGACGTCCTCCCATTTATTTATTTATTTATTTTTTTTGAAACGGGTGCTGGGAAGGCTTGCGGAGCTCTCCTGAAAGTTTTAAGCAGGTCTCGTGAGCCTAATGACTATTTTTGGCCCCTAGAGGGCAGCGATGACTCTCTTTTGACAAGATCGGGTGGGCGTCAGTAGAGGCGGAGCTAGAGCGTCGAGCAGGAGATCAGAATGGAAAACAAAGGAAAAATGGCGGCCGGTCGCGAGGAGCTAACGCCAGAGCCATTTTTTTCAAAGACCAAAAGCATCGCTAAAAAAGCACATTGTTGATGACGATGATCATCATCGATGATGAAGATGATGGTGACTCCGTGGTTGGAAAGCATTGACGCGGCAGTAGAAGACGTTAGATGGAGCTAGATGGAGGAGGGAACGGGCAATGGCGAGCGTTTGCAAGCAGCTCTACACTTACAAGACAAAAGGCATCGACCAACGCTAAAAGAGTACATTGATGACGTTGATGATGAAGGTGAATCCGAGCTTGACGGCGAAATTGGAACCGCTGACGCGGCGGCTATGACGGTGTCGTAACGCGGAGCGCAACCGAGCACGCACAGGCGGACGTTCGATCGGACGACGGAGAGTGCCCCGAGTCCAATGCATATTCATCGGAGGAAGTGTGTACAGTCTGCTACTTGCTTTTTATTCCCCGGAAAAAAAGGCCGTCAAGAAAGTGTAACGTTTGCACGCAAAACGGACCAATGTGAAAGTGAAAGTAAACTGTGTGCGAGTCCTGGCGTCTCCTTGCACGCAGGATAGCGTTACAAAAGGAAAAACTGTATTTGAAACATCCACATAGTTGTAAGTAGTACCACAGTTGCACACATTTGTAAATAGTTTGCGAAATTGTTTTGTCAAATTGTTACACTGTTGAATGGAAATAAACGTATTTTGCAATCAAAAAACACTTTTTCATTGTTGGTGAAAGCGTTTTACAGAAGTAAAGCACTATTTAGGTGTTTGTGGCATCATTCATGGACAAAAAGAAGTGTACAATTCACTAGAGTGCATGAAATAACATCGTTTCACAAAAAGCTCTTTTTCTCCGTTTTTTGTTTCAAAAGAGAGAATTTCGGTGAAAGTAACCATTTTCTATTGTTGATTACTGAAGAACGGAATAAGGTAGAAACAAACTTTTTTTTTCTGATGAAAGCTGAGAATCCAATCTTTCATTTGGTAGTATGTGTGTTTCCATAGTCCAAACACAACATTTTCTGTGGACCTTGAAAGATCACTCAAAATGCTTAAATCGGCTGGCACTGGCGACAACCCGTTTTTGAAAACGTCTGGCAGTCAAAGAGTTAAAGGCAACAAAAAATACAGTAACCATCGAGCAAAAAACAGTAACATACAGCATTTTGTAAGATAGTAGTAAAATACTGTATTTTGTGCATGTCATCAGTTAAACTTTACATGATGCGGTGCAAATAACAGGGTTAGTTTGTTTTTTTTATACCACAAATTGTATTTACAATGTCATACTGGCTAGAAAGTGGTATATTACTGCTGATTTGTCTAACAGTGTCATGTCTAACAGTGTTGGATCAAAATGAAAGAATACGTTATCGACATGCTTGAGACGACAGATTAAGCTTCAAAGTTGTAACATAAAGAGAATACCGATGTCTAAACAGAAATATTGCTGGCGTCAGAGCCAAAGCTTTATAAGTCATAATTTGGTAAAAATTTATATTTTTTAAAAAATCTGTGCTGTTGGTCATTCCACGTGTAGGTGTTATTTTTACAAATGATTTACCAATATAAAGTGTTGAGGATGCGATGTTAATGGTTGATCAAGCATAGGGCAAGCAAGCAAGGCATAAGCAAACTAAGCCGCTGCTTAGGGCCCCGTGACCATTAAGGGGCCCCAAGAGCGAGTCAGCGTGTGATAGAGAGAGAGAGGTGCTTTCGTAAGATGATTGCTTTGTTAGAACGTTAATCTGTGAATGTTGTCGTTAAAATATTTGTAAAATTGAAAAAGTATTTTTTTCTATTATTTCATGCTTAACTTAAGTGTGCACAAATGTGGCTAAATTTGTACCTTTGAGGGTCCAATGGCTTTTCACTGGGGCAGTATCCTCAAAGGTACACGAGTGTACCTCTTAACTCTTTGACTGGCAAAAACGTTAAATAACATTTAGTAAAATCCTACGGAGGAGCGCCAAAGACGTTAAAAGACGTTCACCAAGTTTTTTTTTTGGAAATGGGTGGAGGAAAGCATTGGACAGCTGTGCTGAAAGTATCAAGCAGATCTAGTTAGTATAATGACTATTTTTGGGCCCTAGATGGCAGCGATGACTCTCTTTGGACAAGATCTGGTAGGCGTCAGTAGTAGAAGACGTGAGGCGGAGCTAGAGTGTTGAAGGGACAATGGCTGAGAAAGCGAAAATGGCGACCGGTGGCAAGCAGCTCACGCTTGATCCGTTTTTTCAAAGAAGAGAAGCATCAACCAGTGCTAAAGAGCACATTAATGACGATGATGATGGTGACTCCGAGGTTGATGCCGAAGTTGGAAGCGTTGACGCGGCGGCTATGATCACGTCATAAAGCCTCACCGGCTAGCGATGCTAACGCCGGAAAACGCGGAGCACAACCGAGCACTTCTGCACAGGCGGACGTTCAATCGGACGACGAAGAGTGCCCCGAGTCCAATGCATATTCATCGGAGGAGTGGGTACAGTCTGATCACGGAGAAGACACTGGTTATGGACTACGATGCCACCATGAATGGAGCGGATAAGATGGATCAGAACATCTCTTACCACCCGGTATAGGAACTGAACGACATGAGGAAGCCAGACGTAACACCACCGTAACGTCACCGTATCATGATCCTGAGAGTAGACTTGGTGGCAACATGGCCAAACACACACTGCAGTATATACTTGTTATTCCCCGGGAAAAAAAGGCCGGCAAGAAAGTGTATCGTCTGCACGCGAAGGGGCCATCGCAGTGAAACTAATCTGTTGTGCAAATCCTGCTGCGTCCCCTTGCACGCAGGGAAGTGTTACAAAAACTGTATTTGAAACATCCACATAATTGTAAATAGTACCACGGTTGCACACATTTGTAAATAGTTTGCCAAATTGTTTTGTCAAATTGTTACACTGTTGAATGTAAATAAACTTATTTTGCTATCAAAAAACACTTTTTCCATTGTTGGTGGTAGTGTTTTACAGAAGTAAAGAACTGTTTAGGTGTTTGTGGCATCATTCATGGAAAGAAAAGGTGTCAAATTCACTAGAGTGCATGAAATAATATCGTTTCACAAAAAGCTTGATTTCTCCGTTTTTTTTTTTTTCAAAACAGAGCATTTGGGTGAAACTAACCATTTTCTATTGTTGATTACTAAAAAAACGGAATAAGGTAGAAACTAACTTTTTTTTCTGATGAAAGATGAGAGTCCAATCTTTCATTTGGTAGTATGTGTGTTTCCATAGTCCAAACACAAAATTTTCTGTGGACCTTGAAAGATCAGTCAAAATGCTTAAATTGGCTGGCACCCACGGCATCCCTTTTCTGAAAACATCTGGCGGTCAAAGAGTTAAACAGGGACCTTTGTACCCCAAGATACTTATTTGCCTACAAAGGTACAAATTGTGAGGGTTCTAATATGTACCTCTCTTTAAAGGGTATACAATATTTGTACGCATGCCCCAGTGGCAAGCCATTGGGCCCTAAAAGGTAGAAATAGTACAGCAGAGACAGTGTAAAGATATTAATTACTAATGCTGTATTTGTCTGTGCCCTCAGGGTGGTGGCTATGTGTTCACGCCCACTGAAAATGAGAAGAGAGCCAAGCTAATTCATGTGTTGTACAATGCTACTAAAGACCAATACTGTCGCGTCTCCAATGACTTTGAGATCATCCACTGCTGGGATCAATGTGTGTGGAGTAAGGAGTCTGTCTTTAGGAAGGTGGAAAATGACTGGCAGAAGGTATGTTTACTGATCAGTAAAGTTCTGTTCTGCCATTAATATGATATAAATTTCCTGTCTTCTATGTAGCGATTATTTGGGTTGCCGTAATGGCGAACGAGAAATGTAAACGGTACTGAGGGGAGTTGTAATTTCCTCAGCAACCTCTGGGGGTACCACGTTGACTTTGCTTGTTTGTAGGAGCAAAATAAATGATAAAAATCCTATTATCAAGTATTCATAATCTGAAGTTGCTACTTTAGTTAATTATGGAGTTCTTTGCTTTAATAAGAGAATTACTAATCCACTCAGTAAACACAAATGATTCGGCAGAAATGGAATTTCTAGACAACACATTTATTTAGTAAACACACACATATTAAACATAGCCTAACCTATTAATGAAATGGAATTAAAATGCGAATCAAAGATAAAAAGAAAACGTACAACCTAACGAACTAAGATTAAAAAAAGGTAATGTAAAAGTTAGATGGGAAATAGAGATGGAGGCGTTTTGACCTGTCAATCAAAGCATCGCGCCAGTGGTATGGTCAGATTGCAACTTGGAACTTGGCGAGCGTCGATCCTCAGTTGAAGAAAACTCTTGGCGGCGATCTGGGCGGTCAGCACACACACAGCTGGAATGGAGTCTCTGGCTGATGGTGATGGCCGCACGACTGAGGCCGCTGCAGGTCTCCGGTTGGTGGCGAGGTGCACGCACGGTGTGGAGGGCGCGCAGTAGGTCCTTGGCTGGCACAAGTTCCGGTTGGTGGTGATGTGCTTGCGTGGTTGGTTGAGAGGCCGCTGTCAGTTGGTTTGGGTGCTGCGGGGCGTCTCAGGTGCACGGCTGGAGCAGAAATGGGTCGCTGGCGCAGGGGCTCTGTGCCTAACAGCCATCGTGGAACCTGGTCGGCGGGACGCTGCGTGATTCAGAGAGCGGAAGGTAGGTGGGTCAGCTCTCGGCAGGAACAGACGCGCGTTTTGGGACGCGCAGTGTGGTTGCGAGTCCTTGCGTGATGCGTGCTTTGGGGCGCGCGGTGGCTCAAGTCCGGGGCTCACAGAAGGAAGCCACGTGGTCGGTCTCAGCGTGTTCGGCGACCACGTCTCTCGTGATGGTCAGGAGAAGTTCATGGGGCAAGAAGAGCGAAGAGGAAGAAGTGAGAAGAAGAGGGGAAAGTTATTTATTTATTATTTTGCGCGCTGGCTTTTAAACTTGTGTCCCAGGGGGTCGGAGTAGTAGTCCCGCCTCTTCCTTGTACTTAAAGCAGTCTTGGTCGACTGAGACCAAGGTTTTGGGATAGCATTTGATAGTTTTTGATGAGAATTGACAAGCCAGATGCTTCATTTCTCATTCTGAACACATTTCAAACATTACTGCGATTTATAAAGTTATTGAATCCGCTAAGATTACTAATTAGCTCAACTTAGATGGCTGCAGACGTTACACACATCATTCATTTGAGATAGACATAGAGGTTGTGTACAAAGATAAACAACAGAAGTCACTTGATGTCAGTCAAGTACATAGTCCGTTTATGTCCCGAATTATGTAGACTTCAGATTAATTACGAGCGGCAGGATACTTGAGGATAGTACCGATAGTGACTTTTGTACCATATAACTTCCAAGGGGCGTTGTTTCCAAAAACACATGGCTGATTCCTGTAGATAGACCAGACCATAATAGTGGTCTGGGGACTGATAAGCAGTCTTTATCGCTAGTTTGCTTGCTAAACAGGATTTTAGATCTAGGTAAGCACTGAGGTATGTGTTTCCTGTGGGTTGTAAAAACGAAATCCAGTCTCTGCTGAAGGAAAATTCAAATTGTTTTTTAACTGTCTCTGGTTGGTTAAAGAAAACATAGGGTTAAGGCATGCACACACATTCCCCAGGGGGAAGTGTTTTAAAAGGCAAATTTAAAAAATTGAGGGTAACGGGCAATATTCATTACAGATCTATTAAGAATGACAAATTTTTCTATATGAAATTATAACACGTCTTATTGTTGTTGCTGCTTGGGAACAAAAGCATATTTACAATAACTTGTGAAAATGGGGGAAGAAAATGAGGGAAGAATCAACACCAAGTGGGACACTATCGTGAAATGGAACGAAATGTATTCAATGATAATTTTAACTTTTTTTCTTTTTCTTTGTTTCTTTTTTACAAATACATTGTTCCCTGTTACGTTCCAAAAACTACCCGTGATGATGAAAATCCGCATTAATTTTTTTTTATTTTAATTTTCCGTTAATTAGAAATATTTTTTCGTTAATTATGTTTTTTTTTGTTTTGTATGATTTTTACGAATGCTTTTTCATTCATCATATGTTCTTTTTTCATTTACAATAATTTTTTCCATTTAAAGTATTTTTTAATTTACTTATTATACAACACAGTATATATATTTTAGTTTATTCTAAATGTTTTTTCGTTCATAATATATTTTTTTCATTTATTATATATGTTTTAAGGCTCACACCTCACCACACATTTTATACATGCAGTTTTCTTGATAGGCGTTAACATTTTCTCACATACTGTCACGGCCGCTTTAATATACATGGGCTTGCCTGGGCTGAAGCCCAGGGGCCTACCAAATTCAGAGGCCTATCTATAAGCTGCAAAAGTCACATTGTTTTGTTACTTGTCAAGTTTTGTCAATCATTTTATACTTCACGTTTGTGGCTGCTGATTGATCTAAATTAACTATAAGCTCGACCCGTGCCGGCGCCCCGCCCCCTTGTTTACTATTGGTACGTCTATCAAGCTTACCCCCTTAATTGACAGAGTGACTGGCTAGTTGGAAAATGTTGAGGAAAACGAAATTTGAGAGCGGTGCATACAAAAGAAAGGTGGTTCGCGAGAAAGAATCTCGAGAAAGAGAACTACTAAAGAGCATCCCAAAGCTCACAGAATTTTTTTAACGACGTGAAACGGATGGTGGCGAACCCTCAAAATGCTCACCACCTCACTCGCAAAGAACAGCAGATGAGGCGGGGACCGCAGGCGCGGCCGCAGCGCTTGCAAAGGCGGAAGAGGAAAAGAGAAAAAGAGCGTAGGATGAGGAAGAGTTCTTGGAGGAGGACGACGACGACGAAGACGTAACACTCAATTATCAAGGAGGAGGGGGGAGACGACTCCGGCGATGGCCCTTACAGCACTGACCCGGCCCGCTAGGGAGACAAAATTGACCGGCAGGCACGCACTTACTGGCCGAAAATAGGACCGGAGACGTGTCAAAATAAAAGTGCCGACCTCCGTGCATCGGAGCGCATATATAAACACCAGCGAAGATTTTTCTCAAAACATATTTCCACCGCAAACTGAGTAATGGGGAGTATGTAACTAGAGAATGGCTTTGTTATTCACCATCACAAGGTAGTATATTTTGTTTTGCTTGCAAGATTTTTGGCGAGAGCAAAGAAAAATCTTCATTTGTTAGTGGCAGTTACTCTGACTGAAAACAGGTGATCGTATAGCAGAACATGAAACCTCTGACATCCACAGAAAAGCCATGATTGCTTACATAAATCAAGCAGCTGACTGGGACAGTGGACTCAGAACTTAAGAAACAGTTTAATGAGGAGTGTGAATATTGGACACAATGTTCTAAAGAGGGTTGTTACGGTTGTGAAGTATTTGTCTGAAAGGGGACTAGCTTTCAGGGGTGACAGCCACAAGTTTGGAGACACCAACAATGGAAATTATTTGGGCAACATGGAGCTGATCAGCCAGTTTGATCCTTTCTTAAAAGCTCACATTGAAAAATATGGAAACGCGGGCAAAGGAACTCCATCCTACCTCTTTCTGAATGTGTGTGAGGAATTCATACAGCTGATGGGACAGAAGGTGCTGGATGAAGTTATCAGCAGAGTGAAACAAGTATTTTGCTATCAGTGTGGACTCCACACCTGACATCACACATGTGGACCAGTTTTTCAGTTTTGTACAAACAAGCTTTGTTCAACTTCTCATCGAAGACCACTTCACGCTGGCAGATGATCAAGGCAGCGTTGCAGCCCAATGAATATCAAAGAATTGAGACCTTGTGATGCAAGATGGTCAGCACACACTGTTCTAACCAAAGCCCTGTGTCAGAATTATGCCGGGATCCGGGAGGCATTACTCAACATTGCTGATGATGAGCACCAGAATTGGAGCATAAGAGAGGAGGCTAGGGTGCTGCACAAAAGATGAATAGACTTGAAATTGCATCAATGTGCAACATGTGGAATGCCATTCTTAAACGTTTCCAGGGTGTGAGTGCTGCCCTACAAGTGGTGGAGTTGGATTGCAATGCTGTGGATCTGGTTCGGTCATTGTGTGAATATGTAGTTGGTCTGAGGGATCAGTTTGACAGCTTTGATACAGCTGTACAAGTAGTACAAGGTAGACACATATTAAAAGAAAAAAAGAAAGACAGTCTGACGAATCATCTGAGCCAGAGTGTGAACTGTCAGGCCGCAGGCGCTTCTGTACTTATGTGTACATCTATGTCATTGACTGCTTAGTGTCTGAACTGGACAGAACATATGATGTGTATGAAAACTTTGTTTTTTGAATGCATTGCACGTGATTTTCCCCCAAGCTCTCCGCTCAGCTGCACTGAGTCTGCAGAGGAAATACAGCAATGACTTGGACTTGGAGACTTGAAATTATTTATTTAGAGAGAAGCTAACTGCATCACTTAGAATGGAAGTTGAGAAATTCAAAACTATTTGGAATGGCTGGTTGATATATGTTAGACAACATAGATCTGATTTCATATAGGACTTGTATAAAACAAAAAAACAACACCCTGGTTCAAAGCTATAATGTTTAATTTTGTTTTCTTTTATTTTTTGGGCGGGGTATTTTTTCTTGTTAATAGTGACACTGTGTCAGTTACAGATTGTGAAGGTGAATAAATTGTGATTAAGGAAAAGGAAGGACAAAAGGTTGTTGGATATGTGGGGATGTGTATAGGTAACTTTGTCCTTGTTCAATGTGAAAAATGTTTATTGTAAGGTTTGTGGGGAAAAAAGTTGTATGTAAATTTAAAAAAAACTTAAAACTTTTTGGGCACCAAAATGTTTTTTGACCACTGAGTAAATAGGAATAAAATTTTCAAACATACCAATAAAGTATAAATGCTTTTAAATTCAGGTTAAAAGGAATGCTTTTATCCCATGCCAGATCAAAGGGATTTTTGATTCATTGAGCCATTTTCAGCAGTAATAAGTTAATATTTTGTCCAGAATTAATTTGATGACTTCATTATTTTTCATGTACAATTCATATTTTTAAAAAACACATTTTTCCACTTCCTGTCGACTGAAGATGGCATCACCTGTGCTGAGGAAACGGGTAACGACCAATCATGGCTCAGTTTGCTGACCAAACCCAAAAAACAGGTGAGCCGTGGTTGACTGAGTTCTGAGCACCTGTGATCTCATTTTCAGTCGACAGCAAGTGGCAAAATGTGTTTTTAAAGGTATTATTTGTACATTAAAAATAATGAAATTATCAAATTAAATTGGCACAACTTTTATTGCTGAAAATGGCTAAATGAGTCTGTATCCCTTTAATACTTTGTAGAGCCATCTTTTTGTTGTGATAAGAGCGGCAAGTCTTTTATGGTATGTCTCAGTTTTGCACTTTTGCCCGTTCTTCCTTGTAAAACAGCTTCAACTCAGGTAGATCAGGTGAAGAGCGTTTGTTAACAGCAGTTGGCTGCACTGAGAGAAAAAGGATGAATAATTTAGCATGTCCTACTTTTCAGTTATCCTTTTTTTTTTTTTACTGCACGATTGTGTCCCATTTGGTGTTGATTCTTCACACACACACGTGTGCATACACACGCACACACAAAATGAATTTGAAGTGTGAAATTTAGCAAAAGGTCAAAAAGTTCAAGAGGGGCTAATACTTTTGCAAGGTCTGGTGGCCCTCATTTTCCTTGATAATACTGTATTGTGGCCTTCATTTTCTTCTTGTAATAAATACAGTACTATCAAGAAGAAACTTAGGGCCACCAGACCCAAAAACAAAGAGCTGACAGCAAGCATCAAGAAAGCCTGGGCTTCCAAGACCCCCAGGCAATGCCACGGCGCATTGAGGCAGTGATAAAGGCAAAGGGAATCCAACCAACTATTGAAGATTGACATTCTTTTGAAAATATCCATCCATCCATTCGTCTTTTTTCCCCTATGCAAAAGACTGGAAAGTATGCATGGTGATTTTGTCGCATTATTCAAATTTTTTGACATCCTGTTTTCATGGGCTTTATGAGCTGGAAGCCCAAAAATAAATAAATGAAGAAATACATGAAATCACTTAAGTTGTGGGCCCTGAATCTATGAAAGTTTGTCTTTTTGAATGGAATTATGGAAATGATTCAACTTTTTGAAGATATTCAAATTTTTTGACGAGCACCTGTATAGTAAGGAATGATCCAACTTTGTCTTACTCAATGCTGCTATATTTCTTCCTGCAGGTATATATTGCCCGCATTGAAGGCTCCACTATAGGACAAATCAGCTGGAGGTTTGACTTCGCTCCAGTAAAACTAAGTGTGAAGTCTGTCACAATCAGGGCCAGCAGTCAATCTTTCAACTTTGGGATTGTCAGCTGGCTCTTGCAATCATGCATGATTACAACTGAGTTTTCTGGAGGTATGCAACATAGGTTCTCATTAAATATTGCACAATGTGACTTGATTTGCTTATTTTCACTTATATTTAAACCTTCAGATGGGAGTATGCATTCCTTCCAGTCCCTAAACGGATCCTCTGAGTTCATTGTCACGGCGCAGCTCAGTGGTGGGGAAGGAGATGCATCATGGCAGCACGCTCAGCTTTTCACACAGAGTCTGAAGGACACGGAAGAGTCTTCATTTGAAATTCTCATTCACCTACAAAACACATGAAAATTAAAATTTGAAACCATGTCGGCTTTGTTATTTATTTTTATTTTTTTTAAATATTAGCTTTCTCTTATGTAGGGCCGAATTTTGTCACTGTTAATGCTGACAAGGTAAATATTCTAGGAAAACACATTCATAATGTATGTACCTTTGTGAAAGTTTCCATGTTCTTAATATATTGTAATAAATGTATTTGGATAGTGGCATACGTGTGTTTTGTTGTTTCATTTTGCCCTGGTTACATTTATGTGATAGCTGTTGTGTGTTCAGGTGTCTGTACCAGATGTGATCGGGCTGCCAGATTTTATCGGGGTCGCCTACTGATGACATCACGATAAAGGATTGGGTAGAGATTATCCATTTACAATAGTTAAATAAAATTATTCAATTAAGTTTTTTTCAAATGAAAAAAAATATCCGGTTGACGTCAAAACATTGGAAAAATATTAAAGATGTCCTTTAAATAACAAAATGTATGGACTGAAATTGTCAAAACGTAAATAAAAAAAAAATAAAATAAAATAAGAATATAAAAGCAGGATACTTTAAGATTGAAGAAATTAAAAAATTGATTGAAGCGCCTTCGAGCTTGCCGATGACGTGAGTCCAGCAGCGCTAACAAAATAGCATGTGTTCGGTTCAATTTATTTTTTAGCAGTTCACAAATCAAAATTCATCACAAAGATAGTCTAAAGGATAATAGGAACACATTAGTAATCTAAACTGACAATATTTGTCACATCTCAGGCAATTAATTTGTGAATTTATCATTTATTCAATCTATTTTATTTATTCAATATATATTGCTTTTATATTCTTAGGTTTATTTACATTTTTACAATTTCAGTTCGTACATTTTGTTACTTAAATTACATCTTTAATATTTCCTTTCCAATGTTTGACATCAATTGGATAATTTCCCGACAATCATGTAGCGTGACGTGTTCGTTAGGCGACCGCAATACCATCTGGCAGCCCGATCACATCTGGTACCAACACTTGTCGCAGTGTTGCCATTTCTGTTTAGCACTCTTATGTGTGACTGTTAACTCTTTCACTGCCATGGACGTTAAAAGACGTCAAGTAAAAACCTACGGAGGGCCGCCAATGACGTTAAAAGACGTCATCCAATTTTTTTATAAATTTTTTTGAAACAGGTGGAGGAAAGCCTTGGCCAGCTGTGGTGAAAGTTTCAAGCAGATCTAGTTAGCCTAATGACTATTTTTGGCCCCTAGATGGCAGCAATGACTCTCTTTTGACAAGATTGGGTAGGCGTCAGTAGAAGACGTGAGGCGGAGCTAGAGGGGACAATGGCTGGGGAAGGGAAGAGAACATGGCGACCGGTTGCAAGCAGCTCACGCTCGAGCAGTTTTTTTCAAAGACGAAAAGCATCGACCAACGCTAAAGAGCACATTGATGACGACGATGATCATCATCGACGATGATGATGGTGACTCCGAGGTTGGAAGCATTGACGCGGCAGTAGAAGATGTGAGGCGGAGCTAGATGGCTGAAGAAGCGAACAATGGCGACCGGTTGCAAGCAGCTCACACTTGGGAATTTTTTTCAAAGACGAAAGGCATCGACAAACGCTAAAGAGCACATTGATGACGACGAGGATCATCATCGATGATGATGATGGTGACTCCGAGGTTGACGCCGAAGTTGGAAGCGCTGACGCGGCGGCTATGACGACGTCATAAAGGTTCACGGGCTAGCGATGCTAACACCGGAAAACGCGGAGCACAACCGAGCATGCTCAGGTGGACGTTCAATCGGATGACGAAGAGTGCCCCGAGTCCAATGCATATTCATCGGAGTAGTGGGTACAGTCTGCTACTTGCTATTCCCCGGAAAAAAAGGCCGTCAAGAAAGTGTAACGTCTGCACGTGAAAGGGGCCATCGCAGTGAAACTACTCTGTTGTGCAAATCCTGCTCCCTCTCCTTGCATGCAGGGGAGTGTTACAAAAAGAAAAACTGTATTTGAAACATCCACATAATTGTAAATAGTACCGCAGTTGCACACATTTGTAAATAGTTTGCGAAATTGTTTTGTCAAATTGTTACACTGTTGAATGGAAATAAACGTATTTTGCAATCTAAAAACACTTTTTCATTGTTGGTGGTAAGTGTTTTACAGAAGTAAAGCACTGTTTAGGTGTTTGTGGCATCATTCATGGACAAAAAGAAGTGTACAATTCACTAGAGTGCATGAAATAACATCGTTTCACAAAAAGCTCTTTTTCTCCGCTTTTTGTTTCAAAACAGAGCATTTCGGTGAAACTAACCATTTTCTATTGTTGATTACTGAAAAACGGAATAAGGTAGAAACAACTTTTTTTTCTGATGAAAGATGAGAGTTCAATCTTTCATTTGGTAGTATGTGTCTTTCCATAGTCCAAACACAACATTTTCTGTGGACCTTGAAAGATCAGTCAAAATGCTTAAATCGGCTGGCACTGGCGACATCCCGTTTCTGAAAACGTCTGGCAGTGAAAGAGTTAATAAACGCAACACAGGTCTCGAGGGAGGGGAGGGACATTGTCGTTACGTTTGGGTTGGTTGGTTGTGCGTGTCTTTGAACCCTGCACGATCTGTGACGCGCATGCAATCGCTAACTACGGCAACCACATACTGTAAGTCAAAACGCGTTCACACACGCAAAATGAAACAGACGTTGCCAAAGGTACAGGACAGGTGCACATTTGTTTTTGTATATTGTATTTGTTTATTTATTTTATTCAAAGCAGTTCTGTACCCAAGCATGTCTTGAATGAATAGAAAATATTTTGACACATACTGTAATTATAGTTTGCTGTGAGAGGGTACGGTTTATTTTTGTTGTCTTTAGAACAATGTGTAGCCAATATCATAGTGTAAAACGTTTGCAAATGAATATTTGTATTTACTTGCAATTGACTTATATTTGTTTTGTGAATTATTAGTTTTGGTTTTGTATTTATTTTAGTTTTACATGCTGAAGTGTTTTGTGTACTGCGCATGTCATGAGCGCAGAGACAGAGGTGTAACCGATTGAGCCTCGTTCAAGAAAAGAGTTAAAAGAGAGACGTGCCTGAATCCCGTCCTGCCTTGTCTGGTTAATTTAGCAGGAAGACGCCAGAAAACATCATTAACTCTAAACTATTTGTAGCCCCCTTTTACCCAGCCTCCAGAAACGACAACAACATCTTAGGGTTACAATAGCATTGGGGTTGAGACTGGGTGAGAGGGTGGGGGTTATTTAAAACACACACACCACAGACTTCCTGTCAAGTATAATGCAGACTCACTGGAAATGTAATGGAGTCAAAAGTAAAATGTTCAACTTTAAAACCTATAGGATTAAAAGTTACTTAGTTACTTTAAAATTCATCAAGAATCTAAGATATATTTTTTCATGTATCATTATTTTATTTCGCGCAGGCATATAAAGGTGTTTTGTTCTAGTGTTGTTTCCATAATGAGCAAGCCAAGATGGCCAATCTTCTGCACATGCTCATCATAGATAGCGCCTTGACAGCCCCTCGTGAGTCATAAGGGTCTAGAAGACTTCTGGCAAGATGAGGGTTCGGGCAAGATGGCGGGTCAGGCAAATGGTTGTTTTTTAGCTCTTGCGTCAGAGCCCTGAAATTTACAAAGAAAGTTGATGTTTTTCAGTCAGACTTCAACAAACGTTTAAGTAAATGTTCATGTAAGCGTTTGCTGTTCCTTAAAGGACAAACTGAGAACTGAAAGTACTTTTTGAGCCGACATGTTGACCGGAAAGCCTCAAGCCAAGCTAGTGGCAGCTGCTACCTCGGGCAAAGCTAGTCCGAATGACCACACTTATTTGGAGAAGGCTGCAGCCACAAATGCAGGGAAGAGAACGGAACCTCCTGGTACTCCAACCAAAAGCAGTGAGCTACTGCCGAAGATAAACTCTTTCCAAGTCTCCTGCCGCCTCAAACGAGGCACTTCTCATTGCTATTGAAAAGCTAACTGAGAAAATGGATACCTTCGGTGTGCAGCTAAGAGAAAACTCCATCATGGTGGCTAGCATCGCCAAAGCAGTGGAGATAAATGCAGCGGAGATTAAAGAGTGCAAAGGCATTATTCAAGCAGTACAACAAGATGTGCCTCGCCTAATTAAAGAAAATGAGGAGCTGAAAGAAAGGATGTTGAAGATGGAGAGGTACAAGAGACGCAGGAATCTTAAAATGCATGGCCTGAAAGAAAAAGATGCTGAACGCATCCGAGACACCATCATGGAGATCATTGTCCAAGATTGCACTACAGTGGGCTTCATCGATGGAATCTGTGGTTGACACCGTTCATCACCTTGGGAGAAGAGTGGAGGGGAAACACCGCCAAGTCATCATCCAGTTCACAATGAGGCACCATTGCTGTCAGCTGTCCAAGAACTGTCAAATCTGCAAAGACTTGGGAATTCACTTCAAGCAAGATTTCTACAAAGCTGACCGAGAGGCTTGTGCGGCTGCGTAGCCGAAGATGGGCGGCAGGGAAGAGCGTGTACTTCCCGAGGTCATGTGGGGCAACAGGGTGGAAATAGTCTAATTTGTTTACAAAATACGACATGTTAATGATATGTGCCTTGTTTTCTTAGGCATTTGATCACTCCATTAGAAAATACATTTGCAATTTTGCATACTGTTCTAATTGTTTTGTGCTCAGTTTTGTACTCTTGGAAGCTCTATATTTACAATATTATCTCAGGGTTATTGTTATTGATACAAACAGTATCATTTGTTGTGAGTTGGGTCACTTTACTAAAAATTTAAATATGACGGTTATGCATTACATTGTGTACCTAAATTGTTTTTTTTCAGACTTGAATATGTATCTCATTTTTAGTAATGTATAGTATACGCTTACATGTTCGATTAATATTTGACACAAATTTTGTTACAAACTAATAGTATTAGATAGGGGCAATACTATAGTGCTTAATTTGAAACAAATGTTCATATTTCTGGTTACATTTCTATTTCTTTTTTTTTATATATATTTTTTTCAGTTCTAAATCTTCCTTTATTTCTTTAAGTGCTAGAGATCTGAGAGATTCTACTCAGAGAAAGTCTAGTATCCTGTTTTGCAAAAGTGAAAAGTAGACTGTTCTACAAGAAACACATCCGAATGACATGGATGAAAGATTTTGAACGAATCAGTGGAGTGACAAAATTGTGTTAAGTCATGGAACAAATAGATCAGCAGGTGTGGCTTTACTTTTCAACAACTTCCCTGGGAAATTTTTAACTACAAAAGGGGATCCGTTAGGTCATTGGATAATTTGTGTTTTAGAAGCAAATAATGATTTTCTCATTCTTGGAAGCATTTATGGATACAACAGTCTGAACCAGAACAAAAAAAGGATCTCTGATATTACTCAATCTGTATGTGATCTCTGCCAAAGGTATCCTATGAATTTTTTTTATTTTTGGTGGCAATTATAATATGGGAATGGATGAATGGCTTGATAGATATCCTTTAAAATACCAAAGTCATATTTACAATCCTATTTTGCTTGACTTCTGTAGTGCGTTTAATCCAGAAAATGTGGCGTTTTGATCATCCGGATTCCAAAATATATACATGGTTCAAACCTAATGGCTCAATTAAATAGAGAATTGATTTTTGGCTGGTATCTGACATTGACCCTAGACTTGAGCCAACAGTTTCTATTTCGGCTGCACCTTTAACAGATCATAGTATGGTTCTTCTTAGCTTTAGAGCTCCAAACACATAATTTAAAAAAAGGCTGATGGAAATTCAAGTCAAATTTGCTGGAAAACGAATCTTTCTGCCAAGAAATAATTGGTGTGATAAATGATGTCATTGCAGACGCTAACATTGAGACATATAGAGAAAAATGGGAGCATTTGAAATACAAAGTACGCCAGATTTCTATCGCAAAAAGTAAATTAATAAACTCTAGTAAGAAAAAGGAATTTGAACTCATAAAAGAAATTAACAGTATCTGCAATAAACCCTATATAAGTGAAGACAACAGACAAAAACTCTTACCATTGCGATCTTCATTAAATAACATTTACATCTTAAAAGCCTGGGCGTTATTTGTCCATTTTCTGGCTTTTTTATGTTTTTCTGTTTTTCATCAAAGAAAAAGCATTTGAAAAAAATACACTAGGGACCTGACATTTTACCAGGATTGTTTAAAAATGTAGAAGTTCAAATTGGCGCCATGCTGTAATTCATAATTATTACCAAACAGTAGGGAGAGATTCACACGAAATTGTTGTAATAATGCCCGATTTTGGCTCATTGACTCCCATTATAAATCACAGTTTTTGATATGCTGTAAACCTGATTACTGATGCAATCGCTTCTTTGACGAGTCATAAACATGAAAATAGAGGAATATGTGTGTTTAGTGTTAACACAAAAATCCACTAGGTGGCGCCAAAGGCTAATAAATGAATACAAAATGCATGCATAAAAAAATTCTATGGTTATGACTTATGGACTTGTTTGAGCCTCTAACTATGTCATATCCAATATTCAAATTATTCTTTTATTTTATATATATATATACAGCATAGTTAGTCTTGCTATTAGCATAATACTATTATTGTTGTCCATAGGGGGCATTAAAAAAAAAAAAAAAAAACTATATATGTGTAGATAGGTCTGATGCCACTGAACATTTTGAGCGGTTGAAAGTGAAAAAAATACTCATAAATGACTAAGTTATCTCACTTCAAAGGAAATGCCTGATTTTGGCAAAATTACAAGAGTTTTGTGCTATTCAGAAAAATGCCATTGTGAAAAACTGGGCATGCATAAAAAAATTCTATTGTTATGACTTATGACCTTGTTTGAGCCTCTAACTATGTCATATGAAATATTCAAATTAGTCTTTTATTTTATATATATATACAGCATAGTTAGTCTTGCTATTAGCATAATACTGCTATTATTGTCCATAGGGGGCATTAAAAAATAAAATGAAATAAAAACTATATATGTATAGATAGGTCTGATGCCACTGAACATTTTGAGCAGTTGAAAGTGAAAAAAATATTCATAAATGACTAAGTTATCTCACTTCAAAGGAAATGCCTGATTTTGGCAAAATTACAAGAGTTTTGAAAAATGCCATTGTGTGAAAACTGAGCATGCATAAAAAAATTCTATTGTCATGACTTATGACCTTGTTTGAGCCTCTAACTATGTCATATGAAATATTCAAATTAGTCTTATATTTTATATATATATATATATATATATATATATATATACAACATAGTTAGTCTTGCTATTAGCATAATACCGCTATTATTGTCCATAGTGGGCATTAAAAAAATAAATAAATAAAATAAAAACTATATATGTATAGATAGGTCTGATGCCACTGAACATTTTGAGCGGTTGAAAGTGAAAAAAATATTCATAAATGACTAAGTTATCAAACTTCAAAGGAAATGCCAGATTTTGACAAAAATTACAAGAATTTAATCAAACTATAATAACGCCCAGGGGTTAAAAGCCAAGGGAGCATATATTCGACCAAGAGTAAAATGGGTGGAGGAAGGAGAGAGGAGCTCATCATACTTTTGTAGATTGGAAAAGAAGAGACAAGAACGGAACGCAATAAAAACATTACTGATAAATGATCAAGAATGTACACTCAGTTTAAATTTCTAAAGAAATATTCACATTTTATAGTAATCTGTATTCATCCTCTTATTCACCTGCAGATGCTGATGCTTTCTTTGAGCATATTAAGGGGCAGACCCCTAGTGATGGGGAATTTAAAATGTATGTGAGGCAGAGATCAGTATGGCAGAAGTGGAAATAGCTATGAAAAGCTTAGCATTAGATAAATCTTCTGGGTTAGATGGTTTAACGAGCAATTTATATACGCATTTTGGAAACGTATTAAATACATATTTTTTCACATGTTAAAAGAAATATCTAAATCCTTCCCTCTTCCAACAATGAAAGAAGGAATAATCACACTCTTCTCTAAACCTGGAAAAGACCATAAATTAATTGATAATTTTAGACCTATACCACTAGTCAATAATGATTATAAGATTCTTACTCATATATGTGCAAACAGATTAAAAACTGGCATTACTCAAATTATCTCAGAGACACAATTTGGATTTATAAAAGGTCGCTCAATTCATAATCATTTACGGTTGATGCCTGACTTACTTGAATACATTAATCTTTTTTGTTGTTTGAAGAGGAGGGTTTTATTATTAAAATACATTTTAGGTCCTTGGCGGTCCGACCCCCGGCTACTGAAGCTAGCTCTGGGGACATGGAATGTCACCTCTCTTGCAGGGAAAGAGCCAGAGCTGGTGTGCGAGGCTGAGAAGTTCCGACTAGCTATAGTTGGACTCGCCACCACACAGCTTGGATTCTGGTACCAATCCTCTCGAGAGGGGCTGGACACTCTTGCACTCTGGAGTTGCCCACTCTGGAGTTGCCCACGGTGAGAGGCGCAGAGCAGGTGTGGGCATACTCATTGCCACCTAGGGACTCGACTCGTTCTGCTGGGGGACTTCAACGCCCACGTGGGTAATGACAGTGAGACCTGGAGGGGCGTGATTGGGAGGGACAGCCCCCCCGATCAGAACCCGAGCGGTGTTTTGTTATTGAACTGTTGTGTTGGCTCCAACGGCGGGGTAAGATGCTGGTCCGACCGGGCAGACACAAACATATTGAGAGGGTCTGCATGTTCCGTGCTTCCATTGTTGAGGTGGCCGATCGGAGCTGTGGCCGTAAGGTGGTTGGTGGTTGCCGTCAAGCTGAAGAACGAGTCCTATTGGGCCTTTTTGGCCTGTGGGACTCCGGAGGCTACTGACAGGTACCGACTGGCTAAGCGGAATGCAGCTTCGGCGATCGCTGCGGCAAAAACTCGGACACAGGAGGAGTTCGGTGAGGCCATGGAAAAGGACTTCCGGACGGCTTTGAAGAAATTCTGGTCCACCATCCGGTGTCTCAGGAGAGGACAGCAGTGCGCCAATAACACTGTGTATAGTGGAGATGGGGTGCTGCTGTCCTCGACTCGGGACGTCGTGAATCGGTGGGGAGAATACTTCGAAGACCTCCTCAATTCCAACGACACGTCTTCCTTTGAGGACACAGGGTCTGGGGACTCTGAGGTGGGCTTTTACCCAGCCTCCGGAAACGACAACAACATCTTATGGTTACAATAGCATAGGTGTTGAGACTGGGTGAGGGTCATTTAAAACACACACGCCGCAGACCTACTGTAAAGAATAGCAATGCACACTCACTAAAAATATAATGGCGTCAAAAGTAAAATGTTCATCTTTAAAACGTATAGGATCAAAAGTTACTTAGTTACTATAAAATTCATCAAGAATCTAAGTTTTTTTTTTCATGTATCATTTTACAAACGCGCAATATTGCGCAGGCTTATGAAAATATTTTGATCTAGTGTTGTTGCCGTAGTTAGCGATCCAAGATGCGCTTCACAGATCGTGCAGTGGTCACAGATAGCGCCTTGACAAGGGCTTTTTTCTTCTTTTTTTCTCATATAACTGTATTAAACAATTTCAACAAAATACACAAACAAATTGTGAACACTACACACACGTTATTAATACAGAAAAAAAAAAAAAAGCCAGGGGGATATTTAAATAAATAAAAAAAGCATATAGACAAAGTTCTCATCGCTTCTTTGTTGACAGATCTCAATATAGTATTAATGTACTGCTTGGTTTCCATTTCAAAAACTAAAAACAAAGGTTTCGATTGACTAACTTTTGATTTGTGCATGTGAAATTTCACCAAAATGATTATCACATTTATTAGAACTTTTTTTTTATTTTGTTTATTATCACTTATTACAGAAACCAAACAGTACATTTTTCCAGAAAATATAGAAATTAGGGTCAATATGATCAATAATAAAACGAGACACATCTTTCCAGAATCTGTTGGTGTAAGGACAACGCCAGAATAGGTGGACCAATGTTCCAGGTGACATTTCACAGAATGAGAAATCAACACAAATGTCGTTCTTGAACATAAAAAGATCATTTTTGACAGGATAATACCTATGAATATTTTTTTTAAAGAATTTTCCTTACTTTATTTGTTAAAAGATATTTGTATGGCAGAGTTTCCAGTGTAAACCATTAGCAAAAACCAGACCAGTAAGAAACCACACACGGAGTTGTAGAAATACCCAGAGGAAAATTTTATTGGTCAAAGCTTGCTCGTCTATGTCTCGTAAAAAATTTGAGAATCTCACCACAGTCTCATTTTACTCTCTCTTTTGTCTCAAATGTTTCTCATTAGTTTTTCCTAAAATTCACTAGGAGAAATAAGGGAGGCATGCCAATTAAAGAGGGAGTCATAATTGAGACTTAATGGAGATAACTTTGAGATCTAACTTCAAGGAGAAAATTAGCATAAGGAGAAATAAATGAGACTATGTGAGACAAATGTGAGAATCTCATCTTAGTCTAATTTTACTCTTTTTTTATATCCACTGTTTCTTATGTGTTTCTCCTAAAATTCACTAAGAGAAAAAAAGGAGACATAGAAATTAAAGAGGGAGTCATACCTGAGACTTAATGGAGATAATTTTGCGATCTAACTTCAAGGAGAAAATGAGCATAAGGAGAAATAAATGAGACTATGTGAGACAAATGTGAGAATCTCATCTCAGTCTCATTTTACTCTCTTTTTTGTCTCAAACGTTTCTCATTTGTTTCTCCTAAAATTCACTAGGAGAAATAAGGGAGACATTGAAATTATAGAATGTATAATAATATATATAATATATGAATTCATCGGCCAACAGGTAAGTGAGATTCCAACAAGATAATGCCGAGTTACGCTCCTTACTCGCGGCTGTTTTAGCCGAGTTGGAAAAGATTAAAAAGGAGAATAAAACGCTAAAATAAACAGTTCTGGATGTCCAATCCCGTAGCATGCGGGAGAATTTAATATTCTCAGGCATATCCGAGAATACATCTGACAATCCAGAAGTCGAGATAAAAAAAATGATGACGACATCGTTAAAAATTCCTCAGGAGACGGTAAATAATATCTCTTTTCACCGGGTACATCGGCTTGGAGCCCGTAGGGGCAAAAAAACCCGTCCTATCATCGCTAAGTTTTAGCATTTTAAAAAGAAATAATTTGTTAAAAGTAAAGGACGGGAGCTTAAAGGGACCTCTTTCGGGTTGAATGACCAATTCCCGAGAGAGATTAATGAGCAGTGAAAAGTACTGTTTCCTATAATGAGACAAAATAGGCAGGAGGGTAAACAGACTATGATAGTCGTTGATAAGCTATACATCGATGGCCAACTATTCCGGAACCCCAACTCCACTTCCTGGCTGTTCTAATTGGCATTGGTGGAACTAAACTTTGTTTGATTATTAGATGTATACATATACTGTACGTGGTTATAAAACCTAAAATATGAATACTCATTATGTTTAGGCTATATTACAAATATAATATTAATACATTACTATATCTAAAATATATTTAAACAAAAAATCTCGCTTAGGTTACCAGTTACTGGTGTATTGTTATATGTTTAAACCCCGCTAATTTCCTTCACTTTCACCTCCCTCCCCGTTTTTTCACTGTTATATTTACTTACACATTACCTCATATTTTACACAAATTACATAAACCACCTAACCACTTTGTTTCTAACCTATAACATGCCAATAAAAACACAGGACTGAGTCTATATTGTTTGTATGCATAAATTAGTTCTGGTTTCCTGGAATGTTTGTGGCGCTCGCTCACAGGCAAAAAGAAGAAAAAATTTAGTCCATCTCTTAAAATTAAAAGCAGATATTTGTCTCCTGCAAGAAACCCACTTACAAAAATCTGAAGAAAAAATACTTATTGATAAGAATTTTAGTCAGGTGTTCTCTGCTCCTTATAACAGGAGACAAAGAGGAGTCTGTATACTCATACATAAGAATTAATTTTTTACTATAAATGATACAGTAACAGACCCAGAGGGCCGATACATTATTATTCAGGTGACTATATTTAATCAAATATATACATTTGGTAATTTATATGCCCCCAATAATGATGATCCGGCCTTCTTCCACGATTTTTTCTCTCAGCTGTTTGAGTTAGCAGCGAACTCTACTATTGTTATTGGAGGAGACTTGGAGTCTTATATCCATTAATAGAGCGTTCTAATAATACAACATGTATAAGGCGATTACAATCTACTAAAGTAATAGGGGAATATATGGATGATTTTGGCCTCGTCGACAACTGGAGACTTTTTTTTTCTTTTTTTTTCAGGAGAGCTCAGTATTGTTCATTCGATTTGACATCATCATTGCTCTCCTTTTTAAAAAAATAAATAAATAAATAAATAAAAAGTTTTTTTTTCTCATTTATTTATTTTTTTTTAATATATATATACACTTTTTTTTGTATGTGGGTGAGTATGTGTATGTGCGTGTGTGTGTGTGCGTGCATGCGTGCAAGCGTGTATTCATCAGGTCACCTAAAGCCCATTAAAAAAAAAAACATCCTAATAATATAATGTAATAATAAATTGCCAAATGCAGAAACATCAATGTAAGTTATCACGATGTAGTGGCTCTCGCTAACAGACAGAATTAAGTAACCAGAATTAGGTTAAAAAATTCTATATACGTAGACCATGTTTCTATAAATTTTGATATTTGGTTTTTATTTGAGGCAGATATTTTTTCCATTAAAATGTGATTTATGAGGAGGTTAGACCATTGGTCAATATTCAGAGTTTGTTTATTTTTCCAGTTAACAAGAATTGTTTTTTTAGCGATAGTAAGGGCTACAAGTGTAGATTGAAATTGTTTATGTGGTAAGTCAGTTGTTGTTAGGTCACCTAGCAAACACAAGTTTGGAGATAAAGGTATCCTACAGTCCAAAATAGCGGAAAGTTTTTCTAAGACTTTAGTCCAGAAATACATAACCGGAGTACATAACCATAAAGCATGAACATAAGTGTCTGTAGTGTTTTGTAAACATTGGCGACAAATGTTGGAGTTTGAGAGTCCCATTTTCTTCATCATATATTGAGTAATGTATGTTCTGTGAATAATTTTATATTGGATAAGTTGTAAATTTGTGTGTTTTGTCATTTTAAATGCGTTTTCACAAACTTGAATCCAAAAGTCAGATTCCGGTGCTATAGACAAGTCTGTCTCCCATTTTGAGATGGGTAAAGACATTTTATCAGTATATGAAAGTAGCTTATATATTTTTGAAAGTTTTTTGTTGTTGTCGGCGAAAGCTTGTTAATATCTTTAGCTAAAACAGGCGGTTGGAGCGTACCCCGAAGTGTTGGAATTTTTTTCTTTATCATATTTTTAACTTGTAAAAAATTTCCCTTTTTTATATTGTATTTTTGGAGCAAGGATGTATATGATATAAACATATTCTCTGAGAAGAGATGGTAGAGATGTGTAATTCCTTTCTGCTCCCACACACCTAAATAAAGCGGTTGGTTGTTAAGTTGAAAGTCGGGGTTATGCCATAGGGGAGAAAGCCCACAGGGCTCCACTTGGGCTTTTGTCAATTCTAGTGCCTTCCACCAGGCAGTCACAGTGGCGGAAATCATTGGGTTTTTAAAACAATTATGTCGCTTAATCGATGTTGTAATAAACAGTAAATCTCGAAGTCTGAGGTTATTACAATCCTTCTGTTCTAGTTCCAGCCAACAGTTAGTGTCTCTGTTGGGTTGTGCCCATAGAACGATATATTGTAGCTGGTTAGCTATATAGTAGTACATAAAATTTGGTGCCTCTAGACCACCTTTGGATTTACTTTTCTGAAGAGTAGATAGACTAATCTATGCTTTTTTTTTATTCCAGTAAAATTTTGTAACGGCTGAGTCCAACAACTGGAACCATTTAGCCGTAGGTTTAAATGGAATCATTGAGAAAAAATAGTTTATTTTGGGTAAAACTTTAATTTTAATGGTGGCTATTCGTCCTATTAGAGAAATAGGAAGATTATTCCAGCGCTCCAAGTCACTATAAATGTTATCCAGAAGTGGAGAAAAGTTTAAATGAATTAAATCAGTTAATTTAGGTGAGATTTTTATGCCTAAGTATTTTAAATTACCTACAGGAAATGAATAGTGTGGCTCCTGGCTTGCAGGGTTCCATGAATTTTCTGTAATAGGTAGAAGTGTTGATTTTGTCCAGTTAATAGAATAATCTGTTAACTGTGAGAATTTAGTTATTAAGTTAAATACTTCTCCTAGCGAAGTAGCCGGCTTTTCTAAATAAAGTAAGATGTCATCGGCATATAGATAAATTTTATGTTCTGTTACCCCAGAGTGAATTCCTTGAATCCTTCTTTCCTGGTGTATGGCTAATGCAAGTGGCTCAATAAATATTGCAAATAATAAAGGGGATAGTGGGCATCCCTGTCTTGTGCCTCTCTGTAAAGTAAAGCTCTGATATATAATCCCATTAGTAGGAACTGTAGCTTTAGGAGAATCATATAATACTGATACCCAGTGGATAAATGATTTCCCAAAGCCAAATTTATTTAAAACAGCAAAGAGGAAGGACCAGTTAACTTTGTCGAAAGCTTTTTCTGCATCCAATGATATAATAACTGCCTTTTTATCATGCCGCTGTGACATGCTAATAAGGTTAAAGAGTCTCCTAATATTATTAGTAGAGTGCCGATCTTTAATAAAGCCTGTTTGGTCGCTATGAATGATTGTCGAGATTACTGTTTCTAGTCTAGATGTGAAAGCCTTAGTGATAATTTTAATATCAGTGTTAATTAGTGAAATCGGACGGTAACTTGATGGAAGGGTGGGGTCTTTTTCTGGCTTTAATAAAAGTTTAATTGCTGCTGTATTCATGTGTGGGCATATGTAACCCTTAGTTTTAATTTCTGTTACTACTCTTAAGAATAGTGGAGCAAGCATTAACCAGAAGTGCTTAAAAAATATAGCCGGATAACCATCTAGAGCACTGTGCAACTCGTTTATAGTAAGTGGCGCATCTAACATGTCTTTATATTCAGTAGTTAACTGAGGTATATTTAAGCTACTGAGGAATGCCTCAATATGCTCAGGGTTAGGCTTGTTAGTTTCTAAGTATGGGTTGCGATAATAGTTATAAAAAATGTGATTAATTTCTTCTGGTGATTGTGTGCATTCACCAGTTGTCCCTTTAATAGCCGTTATAAGAGACTTTTCCCGATTGCGTTGAAGTTGGTTTGCAAGAAATTTACCTGATTTGTTATTATATTCAAAGTTGTTGTATCTCAATTGTTGTATTATAAACTCTGTCTTTTTAGTTAGCATATCGTCTAACTGTATTTTTGTATTTTGTAAGTCAGTCCATATTTGGTTATTTGGGTTTATTGCGTACTCATCCGTCAGTTGTTTAATTTTATCTTCCAAGTCTTTTTCTGATTTTTGATCCTGTTTCTTTTTATAAGATGAATATGATATAATTTTACCTCTAATTACTGCTTTCCCAGTTTCCCAGAGAAGAGATGGCGATAGGTCTGGAGAGTCATTTATTTCCAAAAAGTCTGCCCACTCTTTTCTTATAATTTTGTCAAACTCTGCGTCGTTTAGCAGTGAGATGTTAAACCGCCATGTCGGTGGTGGTTTAAAGGTATAATCAACTTGTAGGGAAAGGGAGACTGGTGCATGGTCGCTAATAATAATAGGATGCATTTTTGTAACAGTTTTATCAGCAATAGAGTTATTTGTAAGAAAATAATCAATTCTTGAAAAAGACCGGTGCACAGCGGAAAAGAAGGTAAATTCCTTCTTATTTGGGTTTTTAAGTCTCCAGCTGTCGACGAGGTCAAAGTCATCCATATACTCCCCTATTACTTTAGTAGATTGTAATCGCCTACATGTTGTATTATTAGAACGGTCAATTAATGGATTTAAGACTGTGTTAAAGTCTCCTCCAATAATAATAGTAGAGTTTGCTGCTAAATCAAACAGCTGAGAGAAAAATTCATGGAAAAAGGCCGGATCATCATTATTAGGGGCATATAAATTACCAAGTGTATATATTTTATTAAATATAGTCACCTGAATAATAATGTATCGGCCCTCTGGGTCTGTTATTGTATTATTTAAAGTAAAGAGTAAATTCTTATGTATGAGTATACAGACTCCTCTTTGTCTACTGTTATAAGGGGCATAGTACGCTTGGCTAAAATTCTTAGCAATAAGTAATTTTTCTTCAGATTTTTGTAGGTGGGTTTCTTGTAGGAGGCAAATATCTGCTTTTAATTTTAAGAGATGATCTAAAGTTTTTATTCTTTTTGCTTCTGAGCGAGCGCCACAAACATTCCAGGAAACCAGAACTAATTTATGCATACAAACAATATAGACTCAGTCCTGTGTTTTTATTGGCATGTTATAGGTTAGAAACAAAGTGGTTAGGTGGTTTATGTAATTTGTGTAAAATATGAGGTGACGAGTAAGTAAATATAACAGTGAAAAAACGGGTAGGGAGGTAAAAGTAAAGGAAGTTAACGGAAGATTAAACAAAAAAATACACCAGTAACTGGTAACCTAAGCGAGATTTTTTGTTTAAATATACTTTAGATATAGTTATGTATTTAATAATATATTTATAATATCGCCTAAACATAATGAGTATAACCACATATACAGTATATGTATACATCTAATAATCAAACAAAGTTTAGTTCCACCAATGCCATTTAGAACAGCCAGGGAGTGGAGTTAGGATTCCGGAATAGTTGGCCATCGATGTATAGTTTATCGACGACCATCGCAGTCCGTTTACCCTCCTGCCTATTTTGTTTCATTATAGGAAACAGTACCTTTCGCCGCTCATTAATCTCTCTCGGGAATTGGTCGTTCATTCCAAATGAGGTCCCTTTAAGCTCCCGTCCTTTACTTTTAACAAATTCTTTCTGTTTAAATTGCTCAAACTTGGCGAGGAAGGAACTAAAGTAATAGGGGAATATATGGATGACTTTGGCCTCGTCGACAACTGGAGACTTAAAAACCCAACTAAGAAGGAATTTACCTTATTTTCCGCTGTGCACCGGTCTTTTTCAAGAATTGATTTTTTTCTTATAAATAACTCTATTGCTGATAAAACTTTTACAAAAATACATCCTATTATTATTAGCGACCATGCACCAGTCTCCCTTACCCTACAAGTTGATTATACCTTTAAACCACCCCCGACATGGCGTTTTAACATCTCACTGCTAAATGACGCAGAGTTTGACAAAATTATAAGAAGAGAATGGGCAGACTTTTTGGAAAAAAATTATTCTCCAGACTTATCTCCATCTCTTCTCTGGGAAGCTGGGAAAGTGGTAATTAGAGGTAAAATTATATCATATTCATCTTATAAAAAGAAACAGGATAAAAAATGTGAAAAATACTTGGAAGATAAAATTAAACAACTGACGGATGAGTATGCAATAAACCCAAATAACCAAATATGGACTGACTTACAAAATACAAAAATACAGTTTGACGATGTGCTATTTAAAAAGACAGAGTTTATAATACAACAATTGGGATACAACAACTTTGAATGTAATAACAAATCAGGTACATTTCTTGCAAACCAACTTCAACGCAATCAGGAAAAATCTCTTATAACGGCTATTAAAGGGACAACTGGTCAATGCACATAATCACCAGAAGAAATTAATCACATTTTTTTACAACTATTATCGCAACCTATACACAGAAACTAACAAGCCTAACCCTGATCATATTGAGGCATTTCTCAGTAGCTTAAATATACCTCAGTTAACTACTGAATATAAAGATATGTTAGATGCGCCACTTACTATAAACGAGCTGTACAGTGCTCTAGATAGTATGCCTAATGGCAAAGCACCTGGCCCGGATGGATATCTGGCTATATTTTTTAAGCACTTTTGGTTCATGCTTGCTCCACTATTCTTAAGAGTGGTAACAGAAATTAAAACTAATGATTGCATACGCCCACACATGAATACAGCAGCAATTAAACTTTTATTAAAGCCAGAAAAAGACCCCACCCTTCCATCAAGTTACCGTCCGATTTCACTAATTAACACTGATATTAAAATTATCACTAAGGCGTTCGCATCTAGACTAGAAACAGTAATCTCGACAATCATTCATAGCGACCAAACAGGCTTTATTAACTCTTTTACTGCCAAAGACGTTAAATGACGTTCTGCAAAAACCTACGGAGGAGCGCCAAAGACGTTAAAAGACGTCCTCCCATTTTTTTTTTTTTGAAACGGGTGCTGGGAAGGCTTGCGGAGCTCTCCTGAAAGTTTTAAGCAGGTCTCGTGAGCCTAATGACTATTTTTGGCCCCTAGAGGGCAGCGATGACTCTCTTTTGACAAGATCGGGTGGGCGTCAGTAGAGGCGGAGCTAGAGCGTTGAGCAGGAGATCAGAATGGAAAACAAAGGAAAAATGGCGGCCGGTCGCGAGGAGCTAACGCCAGGCCGTTTTTTTCAAAGACCAAAAGCATCGCTAAAAGACACATTGTTGATGACGATGATCATCATCGATGATGAAGATGATGGTGACTCCGTGGTTGGAAAGCATTGACGCGGCAGTAGAAGACGTTAGATGGAGCTAGATGGAGGAGGGAACGGGCAATGGCGAGCGTTTGCAAGCAGCTCTACACTTACAAGACAAAAGGCATCGACCAACGCTAAAAGAGTACATTGATGACGATGATGATGAAGGTGAATCCGAGCTTGACGGCAAAATTGGAACCGCTGACGCGGCGGCTGTGACGGTGTCGTAACGCGGAGCGCAACCGAGCACGCGCAGGCGGACGTTCGATCGGACGACGGAGAGTGCCCCGAGTCCATTGCATATTCATCGGAGGAAGTGTGTACAGTCTGCTACTTGCTTTTTATTCCCCGGAAAAAAAGGCCGTCAAGAAAGTGTAACGTTTGCACGCAAAACGGACCAATGTGAAAGTGAAAGTAAACTGTGTGCGAGTCCTGGCGTCTCCTTGTACGCAGGAGAGCGTTACAAAAAGAAAAACTGTATTTGAAACATCCACATAATTGTAAGTAGTACCACAGTTGCACACATTTGTAAATAGTTTGCGTAATTGTTTTGTCAAATTGTTACACTGTTGAATGGAAATAAACGCATTTTGCAATCAAAAAACACTTTTTCATTGTTGGTGAAAGCGTTTTACACAAGTAAAGCACTATTTAGGTGTTTGTGGCATCATTCATGGACAAAAAGAAGTGTACAATTCACTAGAGTGCATGAAATAACATCGTTTCACAAAAAGCTCTTTTTCTCCGTTTTTTGTTTCAAAACAGAGAATTTCGGTGAAAGTAACCATTTTCTATTGTTGATTACTGAAGAACGGAATAAGGTAGAAACAAACTTTTTTTCTGATGAAAGATGAGAGTCCAATCTTTCATTTGGTCGGATGTGTGTTTCCATAGTCCAAACACAACATTTTCTGTGGACCTTGAAAGATCACTCAAAATGCTTAAATCGGCTGGCACTGGCGACAACCCGTTTTTGAAAACGTCTGGCAGTCAAAGAGTTAAAGGTCGTCACTCTACTAATAATATTAGGAGGCCCTTCAACCTATCCTTGCTCCAAAAATACAAAATAAAAAACTGAAATTTCTTACATTATCTGCAAGTTAAAAGTATGATAAATAACACTTCGTGGGACGCTCCAACCACCTGTTTTAGCTAAAGATATTACCAAGCTTTCTCCAACAACAAAAAAACTCAAAAAAATAAAAAAAAAGTTGCTTTCGTATACTGATAAAATGTCTTTACCCATCTCGAAATGGGAGACAGACTTGTCTATAGCTCCGGAATCTGACTTTTGGATTCAAGTTTGTGAAAACATATTTAAAATGACAGAACACACACATTTACAACTTATCCAATATGAAATTATTCATAGAACATACATTACTCAATATATGATGAAGAAAATGGGACTCTCAGACTCCGACATTTGTCTCCAGTGTTTACAAAACACTACAGACACTTATTTTCATGCTTTATGGTTATGCACTCCAGTTATGTATTTCTGGACTAAAGTCTTAGAAAAACCTTCTTCTATCTTGGACTGTAGGATACCTTTATCGCCAAACTTGTGTTTACTAGGTGACCTAACAACAACTGACTTACCACGTAAACAATTTCAATCTACACTTGTAGCCCTTACTATCGCAAAAAAAACAATTCTTGTTAACTGGAAAATAAACAAACTCTGAATATCGACCAATAGTCTAACCTCCTCATGAATCACATTTTAATGGAAAAAAATATCTGCCTCAAATAAAAACCAACAACAAACAATCTACACTTTCGCCTAGGGCACCAAATCACCTAGGGCCGGCCCTGCCTTTCCCCCTCATCTTTCTCTCCGTATCCTTCCGCCCCTTGCGCTTATTTACAATAATATAGTTCCGTCCCCCCCCAAATCAAAGCCAAAATAGATCCTCCACAAATACAAAAAAAAACAGGAGATCAGATAAAGATTGACGTTGTTTTCAGAGCCAGACTTGCTGGCACCAGCCCCCACAAAATGGCTAAGGAATGTGTGAACAGAGAAAGCCAGCCCCTCACATCATTTGAATTCTCACACAGAGCTATACTGAGTAAATTAAAGCAATTATGTCCAATTCTAAATAGTTATAACTAAATCAAAACAGTTATAATTAAATTGAAACAGAAGATCCACTTCAATCCCTATCTTGGACTCGAAAGAGTCCAAAATAAAAAGAAACATTAAAAAACATTTCACAGGAAAATTCCAGCGGGGATCTTCATCGTCGCAAATGGCTGGTGCAACATTAAGCAAGGGTTGTGTGGGGAGAGTAGACATTATCATTAGAATAAGAAGCAGAAGCATGCAATAATGAAACATCCCTTTAGCAGGAGAGGAAGTAGTGTAGCAGACATATGGTATTAAAAAACAATTTGATTCATTAAAAGATTTTTCAGTGAAATAAGCATATCATATATGGGGCTTAACACGATGTGTTGTGTTTATGTTCAAGAAAGAGTGATGCAGCAGCAGATGGAGGCGTGTTCCCACTTTGAAGCCATCTCGTGATGAAGTTCTTTGTTGAATGAAAAGGGCGTTTGTCAGTGTTGTTTTGTTTTTGTTTTTTTAATTAAAAGGGCATTGTCAGCTTCTTTCAGAACCCTGGTCAACTGCCAGTGATCCAAGGATTGGTCACCGGGATTATCTTCCCAAAATGTGACTCATTTGTGGAATGATGCCCGGAAAAAGGGCACTTGACTCAATCTCCATTGAATGACTTCCTCCGCGAGAGCAGGCAGCCGGACACTGGATCAGTAGACGGCGTTTTCCCGGTCGGGTCTTCAGGTGATGAGATTGATGAGCCTGGGACGGATCCGGCAGGTCGTGTAGACAAGATGTGGAACGACGTGTCCCCCTCCCTCTTTTGCAGTGAACTGCACCAGATTTACCTCACCATCACCATCTGGGTGCAGAACATTTTCATTTAGTCACTTATAAACATACATATTCACAATCCTTTCTTTTTGAAAGAGCATCTGGTAGTTTTTGTTAGTTGGGAGTTAGTAAATGTTAGTTGTTTAAGTTCTGTAGGTCCTGGAACGTGCTGTTGGATCCGGAAAAAGTTCTGTTTGTTGTGACATTCAAACAGGATCCAGCCTTTGGCTGAGTTTAACTCTTTCACTGCCAGACGTTTTCCGAAACGGGTTATCCCCACTGCCAGCCGATTTAAGATTGGACTCTCATCTTTCATCAGAAAAAAAAAGTTTGTTTCTAGCTTATTCCGTTCTTCAGTAATCAACAATAGAAAATGGTAACTTTCACCGAAATTCTCTGTTTTGAAACAAAAAGTGGAGAAAAACGGCTTTTTGTGAAACGATGTTATTTCATGCACTTCAGTGAATTGTACACTTCTTTTTGTCCATGAATGATGCCACAAACACCTAAATAGTGCTTTACTTCTATAAAACAGTACCACCAACAATGAAAAAGTCTTTTTTTATAACAAAAAAAACAGTTTATTTACATAGAAAACTAACAATTTGACAAACTATTTACAAAGGTGTACAACAGTGCATGTGTGATTATTTACAATTGTGTGGATGTTTGAACTACATAAATTTTACTTTTGTGTGGTAAACAGTGTAACACTCGCCTGCGTGCAAGGGGACACTGCAAGATTTGCACCACAGCCTTGTCTCACTGCGAATGCCCCTTCGCATGCAGACCCGACACCTTCTTGCTGGCTTTTTTTTCCGGGAAGTAGCAGGCATGTGTTCCAGCGTGTGTTTGGCCATGTTACCATCAAGTCGGCTTTCAGGATCAAAATACGGTGACCTGGTACTTTGTCTGGCTTCCTCATGCTCTTCCATCCCAACTTCCTCCTGGTCTTGTGGCAACAGCCACCCTCTCACCACCTGCTGGATGAACTCCAAAAAAGGTTGACTCGTCCCATTTTTTTTTTTGTACAATATGTAAGCATTGAACATGCATATTTGGAAAAGATATGCAACAAACTTTTTGTGCCACTTCAACGTTTTCCGTGTGAATGGGTGGTACGAGATGTTTTGATCCATCTTGTCCACTCCATTCATCTTGGAATTGTAGTCCACAACACAAATTGGTTTTTCGAAAGGCACTTTTTTTTTTTGTGCCTTCCGCCACACCTCCACTGTCCGCATTTCATCTTTGTGAAACGTTGTCACTATCCTCAACAAACGTTTGTCCTGCCATGCCACAATTAAAACATTTGTGTTGTGCCTTACCAGTTTCCCCCCCACCCCAAGGCCAGTGTTGGTTAGGCACGTTATCTCACTGGGTTCACCCCTGTTCTTCCTCAGCGTTCCACAAACATTGGTGCGCGCTGCCAGGAGACGTTCACACAAAGCAATAGAGTTATAAAAATTGTCCATGAATAGTGTGTACCCATTTCCTGGCAGACGATCCAGTAAGTTGAACACTGTATCGGGGAGAGAACAACTAATGCCAACATAGGGTTGCATATTGAAACAATAGCCGGTTTGGGAGTCACACAAAATGTATGATTTGATCCCATATTTGACCGGCTTTTGGGGGTTGTACACTTTGAACGAAAGACGTCCCTGGAAACTCATCATTCCCTCATCAATACAAATATTCCTGCCCGGTTGAAACAGTTCCTTGAACTTGTTTACAACGTGATTGAACACAGGACGAATTTTAAATAGTTTGTCGTCTGAACTGTGTGCCGTCTCGTTGTCGTTGAAGTGCAGGAAACTCCAGATGAGCTGGAAGCGGTTTCGAGGCATTGCGCGACTGAAGAATGGTGTCGTCTCTATTTCGTCCTGAGTCCAATACATTTCGATACTGGGCTTGTTTATATACCCAGTAAGGAATTGGAGTGCAAAAAACGTTTTGAGCTCAGACACAGACACTGGCTTCCAAGCACGACTCCTGCAGTGTGGCAGACTTTCAGCCCGTTTTTGCATTGACTGACGTGCAAATAAGTTTGTCTGATCAGCAATGTGCTGCAGAAGTTCGTCTGTGATGAAGAGCTGCAGGAAGTCAACTGGCCGGGTTGAATTCAGCTCTGCTGCGGCACCTCTTGGTCCTGGCTCCACAGTGAAGGGGAAGGAGTTTGGCTGCCAGCCTGCTTCATGCCAGCCAGATTTTTGGGGATCTGCAAATATACATTTCAATATCATATAATATTCATTTTAGATCAGTGTGATGCAATATATATATATAAATATATATATTTACGTTTTTTCTTGGATCCACTGGTTGATGGACCTTTATTCTGCTCACTCCGAGGAGCGTCACTCTGAGCTGCAGCTGAAAGAAATATATACAATTACAATAATATCGAAAGAGCGTTTTCTTTTGTTGTTGCGGTGTATTGAAAACACTTTTTTTTATACCTCTCTTTGTCGTCTTTGCAGTGGGACGTCGCTGTGAGCACGATCCACGATCTATGAATGCACATTCACGTTACACGAGGTGCTAGCAGCGTGCTAGAAAAGTATCTCATAGCAAGTTTGTGCTTACCTTCGACGTCTTCTGCGGATGAAATACTGTCCGAATCACTTTCTCCGTGGTCAGACTGTACCCACTCCTCCGAAGAATATCCATCGGACTCAGGATACTTTTCGTCGTCGTCCGATTGAACGTCCTCGTGCGGAGAAGTGCTCGGTCGTGCACCACGTTTTCCGGCGCTAGCACCGCTAGCCTCCGAGGCCTTAACACGCGGTCGAAGCTGCCGCCGCGTCAACGCTGCAACTTCGGCATCAACCTCATTGTCGCCATCATCATCACCTTCGTCGGATTGAACGTCCTCGCGTGCAGAAGTGCTCGGTCGTGCACGACGTTTTCCGGCGCTGGCACCGCTAGCCTCTGAGGCCTGAGGACGTGAACGAAGCTGCCGCCGCGTCAACGCTGCAGCTTCGGCGTCAACCTCCTTATCACCATCATCATCGCGGTCATCATAATGGTGCACTTTAGCACTGGTTGATGCTTCTCCTTTTCCAAAAAATCGATCAAGCGTGGTCTGCTTCTTACCGTCGGTCGCCATTTTTCGTCTCTTCTCAACTCTCGCCTACTCCTCGACGCTCTAGCCCCGCCTGGCCTTTTATACTACTGACGCCCCACCCGATCTTGTCAAAAGAGAGTCATCGCTGCCCTCTAGGGGCCAAAAATAGTCCTTAGGCACAACAGACAGACTTGAAACTTTGACCAGACATGCGGGAGGGTTTCCTCTACCCGTTTCAAAAAAAAAAAAAATAATCATTGGATGACGTCTTTTGACGTCATTGGCAGTGAAGCGTAGGTTTTTACTTGACGTCTTTAAACGTCAGTGGCAGTGAAAGAGTTAATGACATTCGCACATTCATTAATACAACAATGAAAATCTTGTAGCCAATTCAAATTTGATGACGCCAATTCTTTAATATTTCAATTTTTTCTTTAATCTGTTTTTGGGATTAGGGATAATATACTGAACCAAATGTGTTTTAATCCCAATGCCTTTTCTACAGTTTATAATTTTTTGTCCATTGTCTGATCAAATTTTTCCTAGGAAATCCATATGATGGTATATAATGATTAATCAAATGTTTTACCATGATATTTACTGTTGTAGATTGGCATGAATGTTCTTCCAGCCATAAATAAAAAGGAATCTAACCATCACAAGCAAATGTCTGTATTACTGACGCTAGTTTTATCATGTCAATGAAAACCATAAAAAAAAAAAAAAAACATCTGACCCCAGAGCTATCACGTCCAGCCGGACCATGAGCACCCTGGGGAGAGATTTATATATACATACTATTATACCTTTTGTACACACTGCAGTCCTGCAGTTCATTTTCAACAATTTGTCTCATGAAATGATGTCACCCAGGTGTGTAAATGTCTCAATGTTTCTTCCACACCTAAATGGCATATTCCATGGGCTCTAGAAATTAGATTTTTCAATTGTTTCTGAAATGGAACATATTTACCTTCTTTTCGCCATATGCTTCATCTTGTTGTCTCCTCTGAAACTTACTTTTTTCCTGTCACAGCTTGATCACCTCCTGTGGATTATCACACCCAGACTGTGGAATTATAGTTAGTTGAAGTGTAGGTCGGTACCACACAACCTTTTTTGCTATTTGATCTGCTAATTCGTCTACATTCATTTAATTCAACATGAACTGTCATGTGTGCACACCCTCCTTTGGAGTTGATACACACAGACAAACCAGTCGACTGCCCTCCTTTTGACAAAGATCCGCTTCACCTTTGTCAGATAGTAGAGATAAGATCACCGAAGTAATAGCAGTGAACAGATGCAGCTTCAAAGAGGGGAAAAAACAGAGACCTTGTGGCTCGTAAATAAAGAGTATCAGATTGAGGCTATCAGCAAACACCAGGAACCACAGGAGGCAGTTCCTGCCGAGCTAGCTACAGAAAGTCATAAAAGACAAAAGCCTTTGAGGCAGGTGATTTTGATGTAAAATAGAGACCTAGCCAGGTCAATGTAATCTAAACGAGCGTGAGCGGATGCAATTTGAGACACTGCAGTGTGAGGACTTTGAGTCAGGGAAAAACTAGAGTTAAGACGACCACATTAATCTATTTCAGGTCACAAATTACACGAAACTTCCAAATATCTTCCTTCTCAACGGGTAAAATAAGCATATTATAATCAGAGGCAAAAATATCACAATACTCCTACTTTAAGCAAACCGTAAATTATTCCTGAAATGCTTATCAACCCCACCTCTTCTACAGAGTAGTGGGGCATGTAAAACACAACAGGGGAGACATTACAAAAATTAACATCCGCGGGATTCATGGATCACAGTGATGTGAGGAAAATCAAAAAGTAACCAGCAAACTCGCTGTTGTTTGTTTCACTTCCATGGTACCAATCCAGAAGCTGTTGCTCCAAAAAGAAAGTGGATAAAATTTAGTAGACTAAACCCAATAAGCATCAAATAACGGAAAATTGAGTAATTAAGATTGAAATAAATTTTACCAATTATCCTAATTCAAATTCCCATATGTTGTTTTCAATTTCCTGAAATGCCTTGCTATAGATCACATCTCCCTATCTGACACAGTACAGAGTGCAATGCATACAAACAGTCACCGCATCATAAGACCTGAAGCAAATCCCAGGTGACCAGAGAGCCTTGAGCCAACAACTGGAGTCAATATCCATTCCTGCCCAGTAAATGTCAGCAGCTGCGCAGGGCAATGTTCAAAGCGCGCACTGAGGTGTCACTGGAAATTCCAAGATAAGTTCATCAAGGAAGCAGTGATGAGAGTTGAGATGTCTGCTCAAAAGATTGACTGGACAGTTATGCGCAACCAAAAACAATGCAAAAGAGTCTGTGCACGGTCACTGTGCGTGTGGATACACGGTGTACCATCATTGTTGCTGTCTGTGGCCGCTTTTCCCCTCGAATGTAGCCACGTGCAGTTTGCTGGCCACTCTTTACACTAACCAGACGCAGGAGGTCGCTGTCTGCAATCGTGGGCCCAATAACCAAACCGTTGAGCACATGTTGGGCCACCCAAGAACACCTTGGCCAATGATTGTACCTGCTTGATACATTATATACTTGTAATCGACAGAGGGAGATGAGATCACAGCAAGAGTTGACTTCCTGCTTTTTTAAAAAAAAAAAAAAAGTTTACACTATAGCAAGTAGTATTTTTATATTTTCGTATTTGTCTACCTTAGACTCTTTTTCATTACATGTCACCTCAAATTATGTTTAAAATGTGACAACCACCGGTCAAAGTCAGCATGGGGAAGTTCCTTCCAAGGACTGTGCTTAAGTCTCGGGAATGCCCCTCAAAATGGCTGACACCTGATTCTGGAATGAAACTCAGAGCGAGAAAACAAAAGGTTAAATAATTTTCTCGCCTACGAGCCGAATTATCAGGGAGGAAAGAGGAAAAAATAAACAATTTTTTTTTTTTATTAAAAAACATTTATTTCTTCTCATTCAACTATAAAAGCAGACCTAATTATGTAAAAGAATACGGATATCACCTGCTTCTAACATCTGTTCCTTAACAGCTTTCTGCACTACTTGAAGCCAACTGGCACCATCAGATTTGCATCAAATGAGTCCTGCATACCCCCACGCTCATTTCAATATCAATTAGCGGGGTGCCTGACACAAAGTATTACAAGCCTCCTCCAAGATAACAGCTCAACCCCCTCCTTTAATCCCCCAGGCCTGTATTAAATCAAGAAGGGAGAGGTAGGAAGAGATAAGACGTTTACAGCCTCATATTTTCGTTCAATTCTGGCACATTGATGTGGCACCAGATCTGTCCTTTAGACCTTAGACCTGATGACCTGAAACTCTGACAGCACGATATGGAAAACCTGTTTTTCAACATTAATATCTCTCACACACACCCCCATTGGAGACAATGGGGAGAAAAAAAATACTTATCACCCTTCACAATCCTTACACAATATGGAAAACCTGTTTTACCACTTTCCTATTCGAAAGGCAAGCACCATTATCACACCAGTCTTATCTCTCACACGCATCTACACAACAAGCTCTCCTTTCCTTTTTATTATTTTTTATTTTTATAACAGACAACACTAGAACAAGCCTTTTTTCATATCTCTCATAGACAACACCAAACATACAGTTGAAGACATTGAGGAGAAAAAATACAAATATCCATACATACATTCTCATCCACTCACTCTCCCAGTTCTAATCTCAATCCACCAGAGTAGCCCCCACCTTTTTCATTTTCAGTTCTCACCCAATTTATTCAACAATTCATTCTCAACTTCTCAACCTTTTGCAGGCACATACAAACGCGCACACACACACACACACACACACTAACTAGAAAAATCCCCATAACAATCACACAATTCACCCTGGTAATTTTATAACAAAGAAGATTCACTTCAAGGCACACACCTTCCTTAAAGGCTGCCCACACACGCACACAGATACCATACAGTCTTGCAGTCAAATTCACCTTCCATTACAGACTCATACCATACAGTCTTGCAGTCAAATTCACCTTCCATTAAAGACTCTCCATTACTTACTCCCTCATTTATTATTATATGCAATACGTATAAACTATTATCATTAACTCTTTGACTGCCAGACGTTTTCAGAAAAGGGATGCCATGGGTGCCAGCCGATTTAAGCATTTTGACTGATCTTTCAAGGTCCACAGAAAATGTTGTGTTTGGACTATGGAAACACAAATACTACCAAATGAAAGATTGGACTCTCATCTTTCATCAGAAAAAAAAGTTTGTTTCTACCTTATTCTGTTTTTCAGTAATCAACAATAGAAAATGGTTAGTTTCACCCAAATGCTCTGTTTTGAAACAAAAAACTGAGAAATCAAGCTTTTTGTGAAACAATATTATTTCATGCACTCTAGTGAATTGTACATTTCTGAATTTGACACCTTTTTTCCATGAATGATGCCACAAACACCTAAACAGTGCTTTACTTCTGTAAAACACTACCACCAACAATGAAAAAGTGTTTTTTGATAGCAAAATAAGTTTATTTACATTCAACAGTGTAACAATTTGACAAAACAATTTGGCAAACTATTTACAAATGTGTGCAACCGTGGTACTATTTACAATTGTGTGGATGTTTCAAATACAGTTTTTCTTTTTGTAACACTCCCCTGCGTGCGAGGCGACGTAGCAGGATTTGCACAACAGATTAGTTTTACTGCGATGGCCCCTTAGCGTGCAGACGCTACACTTTCTTGCTGGCTTTTTATTCCGGGGAATAGCAAGTATATACTGCAGTGTGTGTTTGGCCATGTTGCCATCAAGTCTACTCTCAGATCATGATACGGTGACGTTACGGTGGTGTTACGTTTGGCTTCCTCATGTCCTTCTGTTCCTATACCGGGTGGTAAGAGATGTTCTGATCCATCGTATCCACTCCATTCATGGTGGCATCGTAGTCCAGAACCAGTGTCTTCTCCGTGATCAGACTGTACCCACTCCTCCGATGAATATGTATTGGACTCGTCGTCCGATTGAACGTCCGCCTGAGCGTGCTCGGTTGTGCTCCGCGTTTTCCGGCGTTAGCATTGCTAGCCGGTGAGGCTTTATGACGTGATCATAGCCGCCGGGTCAACGCTTCCAACTTCATCATCATCATCGTCGTCATCAATGTGCTCTTTAGCATTGGTCAATGCTTTTCATCTTTGAAAAAAATGCTCAAGCGTGAGCTGCTTGCAACCAGTCGCCATTATGGCTTCCTCAGCCATTGTCCCCTCAACACTCTAGCTCTGCCTCACGTCTTCTACTGACGCCTACCCAATCTTGTCCAAAGAGAGTCATCGCTGCCATCTAGGGGCCAAAAATAGGCATTATACTAACTAGATCTGCTTGATACTTTCAGCACAGCTGGCCAAGGCTTTCCTCCACCCGTTTCCCCCCCAAAAAAAAAAAAACTTGGTGAACGTCTTTTAATGTCTTTGGCGCTCAGTAGGATTTTACTAAACGTTATTTAACGTTTTTGGCAGTCAAAGAGTTAATTCAGTGACGTCTCACTTGTCGTACCAGTTCAATAGGTTATATTTATCCAGCAACGTTGCTCATCATTCATTATCAGTCAAAGATGTACTGTCACTTACAGGTGTGTTAGATGATGTGTCCAGGTTTTGCTGGGCCTGGGAGCAAGTAGTTGACAACTGGTCCTCATTGTCAACTACTTGTAGTTTCCCTGATCCATCTGAGGACGTGAAGGAGACTGGAAACGTACACGTCCAGCTGGACTCGGACATTGTTGATGATGTCTCCCGGCGTATCGTTTAGGAAAGCAGCCACGATCCGTGTAGCCCCTCGGTGAAGGACTGTAGCCTCTCTTATTGCGTGCGCTGCGATGATTCCGATTAAATGCGTGGACCCTGTTAGTTGTACTCCTCCTCTTCACATCAGGAGGTCCGGTACGCACTGCGATTAGTTGAGTTTCGTTTGTAGGAAGAATCTCTGCGACGATATCGATCGTATGCGATCCGTAGTATCTCTCTGTAGGATGGCAATCACGTCGTAGTCCCTCAGGTGTGAAACTTCTGTAACGATATCCATAGCCAACGCTATCACGACGACGTGAATCCTGCCTTTGCTGACTAAGCGTCAACTGTAGCTGTTTCACCTTGTCTGATAATGTCTCAATGGTCTTTAACATCTTCCTCATATCATCAGCAGTAGCTGAGTGGACACCCAGGGGAGCAGCCATGGGAAGAAGAGGTGTCACGATAGGTAAAACAGCAGGATAAGTGGGTGTAGAGGAGCCTGAGCAGCAAACACCCTGCTTGCTTGATAGGCTCAATTTGTACCGCAAACTTGAGTGCCTCCTCAAGTGTTTTCACACCCTGTTCGTGGCATCGTGGTTGTAGATATGGATAAGGATGGATATGGGGGACCGCAGCACTGCTTAATATTGCGGTCTGCCCCAACCGATGACTCTCTACCCCGACACACCCGCCCCTCCTAGTTGTGGGGTGCATTAAAATTGGAGGGGAGTTGTAGGGCGAAGAGGGTGTCTCCACCAAGTTTGTTATGTGCCCTATATCAGCCAAATATCTGCTTTTAATTTTAAGAGATGGTCTAAAATGTTTATATTGGTTGCCTGTGAGTGAGCACCACACACATTCCAGGAAACCAGAACTAATTTATGGATACAAACAATATAAACTAAGGCCATTGCATATATCTGTATAGGCTACTTGTTAATATTGGCATGTTATAGGATGAAATCAAAGTGGTTAGGTGGTTTATGTGAATTGTGTGAAATGAGAGGTGACGTGTAAGTGAATATAACAGTGAAAAAACGGGGAGGGGAGTCGATGTGAAGGAAATTGGTGGGGGATTAAACATGAATACAATACACCAGTAAATGGTGACCTAAGCAAGATTTTTTGTTAAAATGTATTTTAGATATAGTTATGTATTAATATTATATTCATAATATAGCCTAAACATAATGAGTATTCATATTATAGGTTTTATAACCACATATAAATGTATACATTTAATAATCAAACAAAGTTCAGTTCCACCAATGCCAATTATAACAGCCAGGTATGTGGAGTTGGGGTTCCGGAATAGTTGGCCATCAATGTATAGCTTATCAACGACCATCGTACCCTCCTGCCTATTTTGTCTCATAATGGGAAACAGTACCTTTCGCCGCTCAATAATTTCCCTCGGGAATTGGTCATTCAGCCCGAAAGAGGTCCCTTTAAGCTCCCGTCCTTTACTTTTAACAAATTATTTCTGTTTAAAATGCTCAAATGTAGTGATTATAGGACGGGGTTTGTTGCCCATACGGGTTCCAAGCCGATATACACGGTGAAAATAGATATTATTTACCATCTCCTGAGAAATTTTTAACAATTACGTCATAATTTTTTGCCAGAGGTGTTCTCGGATATGCCTGAGAATATTAAATTCTCCTGCATGCTATGGGATTGGACATCCAGAACCATTTCTTTTAGCGTTTTATTCTCACTTTTAATTGTCTTTAACTCGGCTGAAACAGCCGCGAGTAAGGAGCATAACTCGGCATTATCTCGTTGGAGGTCACTTACCTGTTGGCCGACAAATTCCAAACTCACCTTTAATTCCTTGACGTCCTCGCAGATAAGGCAGAGGACATTTTTTCTCTTTTTAGAAGGTTTCTCGTTGGAATGATCCTCCATCGCTCAGCTGTAAAAGTATCCGTCGATGAAATGTTCAAGGTCCTCCACGCTGGGTGGTATTCCAAATCTGCCGTATGAAAGAGAGAAGTGACAACGCAAGTTATATGGTGGTTAAATTCGGATTTGGTTTAGCAAAATCGAGCTAGTTCTATCTTAGCAGCAGGGCACCGCCATGTTGGGTATTCCCAGTCTCACTGCAGGTCTTGCGATAGTCACAGCATCTCGCGATCACAGGCCCTCTTGCCTCCTCACAGGCCTTTGCTACTTTTGCCCATTCTTTGTATTGACCTTTTGCACGTGATGTCACAGCCCTCATGGGAACGCCACCTTCGGGACGTTGGACGGCAAAAGAGCCACTTGCCTGTATTGTGAAGAGGAAAAAAGGAATTTTGTCCTCTTGGCGTGTTCCAAAATTGAAGATAGGTTTAATGCAAGAAAAATACACCTTTGCAAAAATGATTTAATAAAAAACAGAGAATCTCTGGACAGATAACAGCTTCCGATTACATCACTTAAAAAACGTGGGATTTCAGAGCGTCAAATGTACTCTTCTACGTGTACAATAGCTTCTTATAGTTAAAAAGACCTCCTCCTTTTCATTTGTAGACTAAACATACTCTCTGGTACTTTTCCGTGAGCAGATGGCGTCAACAAGGTCAGGTGGATGTTTTTGAGACAGAATGTGTTATATAGTTGAAGGATTTTCCCATAGCAAAATCTCACAAACAAGTTGAACCAAATTTACGGTGGCCGTGAGTGATGAAGAAAGTAAAGAGTGTGTGTGTGTTATTTCAAAGCAAATTTTGTTTTCAAGACCGAAATGTGCGTGTACAAAGCGCTGAGAAGGAACTTTTTTAGACTAAATAGTATGACCCAGTTTAAGGTCAGATTATACCGAAATCAAGACTACTCTACCTCTATAAAACATTTCAACATGGTTAATAAAGAAATTAAAGTGTTAATAATGTATTACAATGGTTAATATATGAAATGAAGAAATTAAAAATGTTATAATATCTATCAATTGTAACCATTGAATCTCGTACAGCGTAAAGTCCTTTATCTAATTGATTATCTTATAAAATGGTCATATCTTGCTGTGCGGTCAGTTGTACAAACATACAAAGGAGTAAACCAAATGTTGCTTTTTATCGCATACCTACTAATAAAGACTAACGACGTCGATTCAACAGGATTGGCAGCCCACAAAGTATTCACGGATTTGCAGCGATCATTTTTTGCGAGGTTAGTAGATACATTTTTAAACATTTTTCTAGTAAACCTACACTCTAACAAAGATTGTAACAGAGGTGTCGAATTGCGTGTTTCAAATCACATTAACAAGCCAGATAGTTAGCGTCCACTCCAACTGTACGAACACACAGCTTAGATTTAAAATGCACCTTCTTCAAAACTATTAAGTGCATTTGACTGTTTAATAATGGGGGATTTCGTCTTTGTGCTTGGGGTTTTCCACTCTGGAGCCGGAGTCATATTCATAAAATTACTGCATAGCTTGCCACTACAATTCATTTGTTCCATGCTAGTAAACATAGCGTTTCAATATAGAACGGACTGTGTAAAAATAAGTCAGCACCTTTGCATTACGAGGTATATTGTCCCCCGGTGTGAGCGTAGCATCTCGTCCCAGAGACTCAGCCAGCGACAAGCTTTTGAACAACCCCGGTGTAAGGAGAAGAGACGGCATTGACTACATACTGATATAGGTCGTGCACTGTGAATTCCGGCAAAGTCTGCGATTTGATTAGCTTGGTAAAAACAGCAGGCAACAGAAAGTAAGGGGCTGTTTTCAAACTAGCAATCTCCAACGTAAATATCGCGCTCTATGAGTCCCGACTAAATGTGCAACTTCAACTGACAGGCGAACTTTGGTTTAAGTAATAGATTCCATGGCTCTATGGGCAATAATAACTTTTAATTTGTAAAATAATAGTAGTTAAGTCACTAAGTCGCTCCGGGTCATGTCCACTTCCATTCAACAATCATTTCCTTCCACCGTCCGTCATAGGGCAGTCACGTGATCACATGACGTCGGTGCAAATGGTCAATACTTCAAGAATCAGTCTGTGTATTTGTCTCCCCCTGGCTGTTATACTGTTTTGTATTATTGTTTGTTCAAAAAAAGAGTGTTGATGAGTAAGCTTGAAGTAAATGAGAAAGAGTAAAAAATAATAATAATAGTGCATTTTCTGTTGAACAAATTAATAATGTAAACAGAATACCTCAAATCAACATTATTTCTAGAGCACTTTAAAAAAAATTGCTGCACGAAAACTACATGGAGTAAAAACCAAACATAAAAACAAAAACAATTAACCATTACATTAATAACATAGAAACAGTAAACACTGTCACATACCAGACCAATGTCGACATTCGTGTCAAGCTAAAAGCCAGCAATTGAGTGTCACTCCACCTTAACTGCTACAGGGTCGGAACCTTCCCTCAGTGACATTATGGCTGCCATAACCAAGCTGGACGATAAGAAGAAGATTTTGGGAAGCAACTGAAAGAGAGTTCTGACATGTTTGCTAGCATTCTGCAATGAGTTGAGGACAACACAGCGGGAATCACCGTGTGTCAATCAAAATTGGAACTAATGGAACGCGAACATGTAGAAATGAAAAGAGAGAATGTGATGCTAAAGGAGAGACTTTTAGAGACCGAAAGGTACAAATGCTGTTGGAACCTGAGACTTGCTGGCCTGAAGGAACAGCAAGGAGAAGATATCAGATAATGGAACTACTACTACTGACGATCATCCCTGAGTGGAAAGAGAAGATTGGAAACATCGTTGATTCTGTTCATCGCGTGGGAAAGAAGAAGGACGGAGCCGGCAGGCCATCATACAGTTCGTGAGGAGCAGTTTGGAAAGAAACGAAAAAGTCCCCCGTCTGCAAGGTGTTGGCTTCTCTCAAGATTTCATCAAAGAAGACCGGTTGGCAAGGGAACAACTTTGGCCGAAAATAAAACAGGCAAGGGTAACCCTTGTCAATGTGACTTAACCTAGCATGTCGCTAAATCAGCAAGCTAACATTTTCTTTTCTGTTTAGCACTTACCTGTTAAATAGTGTTAACATTGTTAACATTTTTACTGTTTCAATTTATATTCTAACTGTTTTGAATTTAGTTGTAGCTGTGTAGATGTAGGTGTAATTATGTCAACTCAATATAGCTTGATGCATAATGCTTTTGTTTTCTTTGTTATCTTTGTTCTCTTGCCTGGAAAAGAGAAAGTTAATAAGTTTATTTTATTTATCTAAAGGAGTATAGTTTGATAAAGTGTAGAAGACTTTCTGTTCGTCAGTAATCCGGTCTAAAAGTTCAAGGACGAGCTAGGATACTGCTGTCGAAGTCTAATCTGATTTTTGCACCTGCAAGAATTCTGCGAAGGGAGGGGAGTAGCGATTTCCTGTGAACACTGTTTTTGTATAAATGTGCCGTGTGCTCCATTAGGAGGACACACATTTGGTCAGATCACTGTTTGGGTGAATTCATTTGTGTTATCAGAAAATTTCTGAATAAACCTTGCAAGGAACCTCTTCACAAGAATCTCTACTTTGATTTATTTGAGCACGCATAAGAGAACAAAAATACTTGTTCTCTAACAATAGAAAGCAGGCCACCTCTGCGTCGCTCTTACTCTTACATAGTTTTTGACTATGTGCATTATCCGCTGCATGTTTTGTTGTGGTATAGGCTACTTTATTTTTTCCACTCGAGTATCTCAACTCAACATCCCGTCTGCCTAAGGTGGCACGCCCTCTGCCACCCCCCGCTCGGCGATTGGCTGGAGAGTGAACAACAGTCTGTACACTGAACATCCCGCTGCTGGCAAAACAAACACAAAATTGCGAAATGCAGGTTTGGAGGGAGGAGGTTGAGGACAAAATCACCACCCCACATTAACAGAAGCCCAGAGATGTAGATTGAGAAGGAGTTCATGTTTAAACATGCTGTATTTAAGAAGTGTTAATTTCTGAGTCAAATTTTGAACAGTGCTTTTAAATTTGAGGTTTATTTTGATTTTGATTGTATTTACACTTAATTCTAAAGTAAGGAAACTTAACTGATTTTCTTTAATTACTTTTATTATTAATTTTCTTTTTTATCCTTTATAGTGTTTTAATGTCCCTAAATCTCAAGTTGTTTTTAACTTAACACCAGACGTCTGAGAGACAACTTAAAAAGAAAAGCAATATTTCCATATTGCAAAAATAAAAATCCACATTGTGTTTTTCTTCAGGAAACACATTCAAATGATGCTGATGTTAAATTCTGGTCCACTCAATGGGGTTGACAAAACTATTTTACCGCATGGTATAATCAGGTCCGCAGGTGTAGCAATTTTCTTTATTGACTGCCCAGGGCAAGTTGCAACAACGATTTACAGTGGTGATGGCCACAGGATTCTCTCAGTGACTACGTTTACATGCAGGCAATAACCCTTTTAAAACCTGTAACATTATTAACATTTTTAATTCTTTATTTCATATTTTAACCACGTTGAATTTAGTTATAGATGTGTAGAGCAGGTGAAATAATGTTAAACTCAATATAACTCGACCTTGGCCTATCTGTTATCTTGTTTTGGTCTCAATTCCCTTTCCAGTGTCTTGCCTGAGAGAGTACACACACACACACGCTGTTCCCACTACTATACTACTACTGTCAAGTTCAATCTGTTTACTGAGAACATATTCTGTTTTGTGAAAATGCACACTGAGAATCTGTTATGTCTAAAAAATGAACAGGTGCAGATCAACATAACATATTGTGAGAACCAATCTGTTGTCTTATTCAAAGGGGGGGAGAAGAGGCGTTTTTGTTTCAAACTTGGATTGTAATAAAGAGCTGTCTCTCAAGTGTGGGGGCACGCACTCTTGGATAGCACTCTTTACGTGATATTCAACTGTGTGACCGGAGATCTCTGTAATAAATCATCCTTCGAAGGAGCCTTTTTCACAAAGAAGTCTCATCTCCAATTTTTTGGACACGCAAAAGATATAAAATTATATCTTATTCAACAAATGGTGACTACCCAACGAAAAAAGACGTTTTGCGGGCTGTGGCGTTCACGGACGGATAGAATTCCAGGCCACATTAATTACGGTAAGTGGATATTTTATCCACGTTTAAGGAATTCTGTCTGTTTGGGAGCGCTGCAGCTGGTATTCGTCTTTACATTGGAGATGGGATCTGTGTGAAAAGGTAGTGGTAAATTTTGAAATCGTTTTGTTAGACGCGAAGTCCCTGATTTCGGATTTTACTACGATGTTTGAACTGTACACATACGTTGTGACAGAGCATTGTTTGTAAAACAGTTTTGTTTACGCGAACGAGAGATACTTGGATAATTGGTTATTTAAGTCCTTGTATATGTGTGTTTAATTGTTAGTAAAACAGTTTGTAAAACACTTTGTTCATGCAAACGAGAGATACTTGGATAGTTGATTTATTTAAGTCCTTGTATATGTGTGTTTAACTGAGAGGTAAACCAGTTTGTTTAACGCGAACGAGAGATTCTTGGATGAATTTGAGGTTAAGATTACAGATTGACGCAGCGAATAGTACGCCCGCTGTTAAGGAATCGTAAAAGATCCTTGAATATATTTGCTCAGTTTTGTAAAACAGATTGACATAAGTGGATTTAATACGCCGCTTTTAGAGCGATCGAGAGGTCCTTGAGTGATTGGGTATTAATATTCTTGGACAAGTTTGTTCAGCTGAAAGAAAAACAGGCATCCGGATTTTTATTTGTTTTTGTGTGTCGCAAAAGCGATATTTCATGTTTGTTTTTTGTACAATAGTCGGACGTCATTATTATTATTTTTTACGGGGGAGCGATGAGCTATTTTGTCGACTAATGGTATTGTATTATAAGTGAGACGTCACTGCATTTATAACTATTTATATAACTTTAATATAATAATAACTAGACAGGTTAATGTTTAATATAAATTACGGGGGCGCTTTTGTCTGAAACACCGAATGGTTTGACTTGATAGTACTTCCGCTAGACGTCTTGAGAAGCTTCCGGGTTAAGTAATCAGCCGTCAAACAATGACGAAGTGTGAAATAGTGAAATGTATTTAAAATTGAACGACGGCACTTAGATTTATTGTGGAAAAGGTTAGTTCTCTCCAATAAGATCTGTGGTTTGCGTGATGTCTTTAATGGCGGCAGTTTAACTGTATATATACGTAAACACCGATCGCTGATTAGAAAAGTGTTAGAGATATATGGGTTTTTTTTATATAGAGAGGAAAAACCCGGACGTAACTGTAAGAAAAGTGTATTAAATGATGATTAATGCTGAAATGTTGACTTTGGGTGGTACTGTAAAGAAAGCTCGGATGGCTTTGATGTGTCTAAGTAAATAGCTTTCTATTTTTCTCGCTTTGCAAATAAAAACAGCTGTAGACGACGAATTTACGTAATAAAATAAATAAAACCGTTTAGTAAAAGCTGAACGGGATAAATTGATTGGGACGGTAATATTACTAATACAAATCTCTAACGCGACTCTGTTTTATTGGCCGCGGGCGTCAGTGCCTACGTTAAATAATTAGACGACATTACATAAATTGTTGCCGTTAACTGATTCTCTAGGGCGCTCAATCACATCTCCTAAAGATTGATGTTGTAATACTTGATTATCTGGCTTCACAGCGCACTTGCGTCATATCTAAATTATGTTTAATACAAATCGAACGAATAACAGCACATAACATGGAGGTACAGTGTTAAAATATTGCAACACTTCCATGTGTACCTCACGTTCATTAGACATACACAACTGTAAAGCTGAATGTATTGCTGTGATATTGAAATATAAATTAATTACGCGAATCACTTTGAAGATTATAGTTGCTATGACTCTAGCTGACCGCCAGATGTCACTCTTTTTCCAAATTAAATAGCCGAAAGCCTCAAAACTTTTAAAAAGAGGGAATATAATTTTTTTCTATGAAAGAGATAGGGTTAATTGTGTGATTGTTGCGCTTGTATGTGCTTTAATTAGGTCTGCTTTTACAGATGCTAGAGTCAGGTGACATCCGTATTTTTATTTTTATAATTAGGTCTGCTTTTAGAAATATATGGTTGTTTTTTTTTGGTTGTTTTTTACATGAAATATTTTTTTGTTATAGCTAATTGTTTTTCCCTCATAATTTTCCTCGTACACGAGAACATTGTTTAACCTTTGTTTCCTCTCTTGAGTCCCATTTCAGAATTTGAAGTCGGCCATTTTGCGTGCGAGTCCCTGAGACTGGACAGAACATTCCATGAGGGAGCCATCTGGGAGTTGTCACATTTTAACATCATTTGAGGTGATATGTAATTAAAAATAATCTCTGACTTGATGTTTGACCAAAAGATGACAAGGGGGCAGCGGCCTTCATTGACCGTGCTCTTGTGGAATATTCATTGAAAACTGGACACTTGCCAACTGACTCTGTATTATATTTGTAAATGTTTAGAGCAAAGCTGTCCTATCTCATCTTAAATATTATTTACGAAGGTATGCAAAACATATCAAATTAAATACTGTAAAACATAACAATACTGAATTATAATTAGCAATTATTTAATTGCAAACTTTTAAAAATTTTGTTTTTTATTATTATTATTATTTTTTTTTATTTTTTTTATTTTTTTTTTATTAAGAATAAAGGAGAATTTTGTTCTTCCGACTTTCTACTGATATGTCATCACCTAATAATGTTGGGGCAGATTTTATTATGTTTCAGTCAGTGCCGTTCATTGATCGAGGTCATTATTTCAACTGAGGTCAAGCCGGCTACTACGCAAATGACTGTGGACAGCACTCACGTGGCATCCTGAGCGGAGGCCAACAACAAAGCCCCTCCCTAAACAGCAGTTCCTGCCGCCGCCTGATGAACAGCAGCAGTTCCTGGCGCCACCTGGTGGACAGTTTCCGCAATGACTGGACTCTGAACTCACATGCAAATGTCCTAATAGAAAACAAACTACTCCAATACACACGCAGTGGTCCGCATAGACTTTCTTGCATGCATTCATGTACGCCCCGAACTGTCCTGTGAATCCTATGGGAAAGGATCTTCTCATAAAAACTGCTCCACTGCGCTGGTGACTCCGCCCCCACCCAAAATGTTTCCTTGGGTTAGTGATCTCAGACCATATGATGCGGTATCTGACTGTGTACACTGCACTCTATTTTTGACAGGTATAGGTGATAACATATACAGTAAAACATTCCGTACACAGAAGCAACTGATTGGCAACACTATACACACAGATTTATTATATTCTAAAACTCTTGATGCCTATTTTGATTTAATCTGATTTGTTTGTCTCCATGTCTGTTTTAGAACAATCAGCTTTTGGACCGACATCAACAAGGGGGACTAGCAGGCTTGATGGTGACATGTTAAAACTACAAAACTAAACTAAACTGTGGTCTATTGACCCAGCTGATATGGGCCTGTGTAAAGTGGCTCTAATAACTTTTTTAAATTAATACCCCACTCCGTTTGGGTGCCGCAATATTAATGATAAATGAAGGGCGACTTCCTATCTCAATAATAATTGATGGATGGCTGAAAACGGGGGTTCTTTGTAAATTTATGGGCTTAAGCTACAATATTTCTATTTTTATAGTAGAAAAGAAAATACTGGTAAATTTCGTGTGGTTTCGGAAATTGAAAACAGCTATGTGAATAAGGATAGGATAAAATTTATTTCAATCTTAATTATTATATTTTCCGTTATTTGAAGCTTGTTGAATTTGGTCTTCTAATATTTTCTCAATTTCTCTTTTGAAATGTAAACAACTGAGTTGGGACTCATTGGCGAATTTACTGGTTAAATTTTAATAATTTCCCCTCTTTTTAAAGCAACAATTTAAATACTGCTACAGTTTTTTTTATTTTTATATACTGGTCTGAAAAATGATCTGAATCGATCTTTTTTCAGATGGGGGAATTACTGGTCTGTCTGTATATATTGTCGCGAAGGACACAAACAGTCCATGTTGAATTAAATAAATATAGAATTATAAGTTAGTCTCAATGTGATAACTATATAGTCCGTGAGAATGAATGAATTCACAGAAGGACAATTGATGATTGGTGATTGGACTTTGACCATGGAGGAGAGTAAGTTTTGGCAAAGACGGCGAAAATGAGGTGAATATGTTCTATTTCTATCTCTCCCCGGGGTGCTCACGGTCCGGCCGGACGTGACAGCCCTGGGGTCAGATGTTATTTTATGATTTTTACTTGCTGGTGATAGTTGCATTTATTTTATGGCTGGAAGCACATTCATGCCATATCTATAACAGTAAATATTATGGTAAAACATTTCACAATGGAACCCACTATAAGTTGTAGACAAAAATTGGCCTCGTCAGATTTGAATTGGCTATAAGATTTTCATTGTTGCATTAATGAATGTGCTTAGGTCATTAAACTCAGCCAAAGGCTGGATTCTGATTGAATGTCACAACAAACAGAATTTTTCCCCAGGACGGACCTACAGAACTTCACTAACATTTACTAACTCCAAACTAACAAAAAACTACCAGATGCTCTTTCAAAAAGAAGGGATGTGAATATGTATGTTTATTAGTGACTAAATGAAAATGTCCTGCATCCAGATGAGGTGATGGAGAGGTTAATCTGGTCCAGTTCACTGGGGCACATTGTTCCACATCTTGCCTATCAGACCCGCCGGGTCCGCCTTCTACTCAACCCCCACCAACGGGAGCGACCTGACGAGTCGGCTGGAAGGCCAGGCCTGTTTCCAGTGTCCACCTGACGAGATGAGGACATCGCTCGATGGATATTGGGTCTCGCTGAGGACATCGCTCGACGGAGATTGGGTCTCGTGTCCTTTTCCGGGCATCATTCCACAAAGATTGAGTCACACCTTGGGAAGATAAATCCCGGTGATCAATCCCTGCATCTCTGGCAGTTGACGTGGGTTCTAAAAGGAGCTGAAGGACCCTCTTAAAAAAAAAAAAAAAAAAAACGCAAGAACAAAAACGGAACTGACAAACGTCCTTCTCATTCAACAAAGAACTTCATCGCTCAAAACAAAAACACGTCTTCAATTGTGTCTTCAATTGCGGTTACATCAGGACACTCTTTCTCATATTGACTGTCATGCCAATCTGGTATTTCTGGGATCCCCTCACCACAACTTTGAACATAACCACAACACATCGTCTTCATATATGATATGCTTATTTTACTGAAAAAATCTTTTAATGAATCACATTGTTCTTGACATATGACTGACCTCCTCTCCTGCTAAAAGAATGTTTTCATTTGCTCTTATTCTAATGTTGCACCAGCCATTGCGACGATGAAGATCCCGCTGGAATCTTTTGGTAAAAATGTTTAAATGTTTAGTTTTTGGCCTTTTTCAAGCCCAACAGGAGGAATGTAACATTATTAACATTTTTAATTCTTTATTTCATATTTTAACCACGTTGAATTTAGTTATAGATGTGTAGAGCAGGTGAAATAATGTTAAACTCAATATAACTCGACCTTGGCCTATCTGTTATCTTGTTTTGGTCTGAATTCCCTTTCCAGTGTCTTGCCTGAGAGAGCACACACACACGCTGTTCCCACTACTATACTACTACTGTCAAGTTCAATCTGTTTACTGAGAATATATTCTGTTTTGAGAAAATGCACACTGAGAATCTGTTATGTCTAAAAAATGAACAGGTGCAGATCAACATAACATATTGTGAGAACCAATCTGTTGTCTTATTCAAAGGGGAGGAGAAGAGGCGTTTTTGTTTCAAACTTGGATTGTAATAAAGAGCTGTCTCTCAAGGGTGGGGGCACGCACTCTTGGATGGCACTCTTTACGTGATATTCAACTGTGTGACCGGAGATCTCTGTAATAAATCATCCTTCGAAGGAGCCTTTTTCACAAAGAAGTCTCATCTCCAATTTTTTGGACATGCAAAAGATATAAAATTATATCTTATTCAACAAACCCGAACATTGGCAATATTCGGGTTTTGAAATGCCATGTAAACACGCGCAATAACCCGAATATGCTCTTATTCAGGTTTCTAAAAACCCCTTTCATAACCGGAATACTGGTTCATATAATGGCAATCAGAATACCTCGAATCAACGGGACATTGCTTTTCGTTGTGCGCATGCTCACAACCTTCTTCGTCTCCTTTTCCTGTTCTTCGCTTAATTTGCACTCGCAAGGAATCTTGGTCTTTGTAGTAACGACTTGTATGCGCAGTGCCATCCTACACGGGCCTCGCTTAACATTGATTTCTCCGCGGCGTTTTCATGTTATATTGTGCCTCTATGGCGAAAATGCCACAGTTTGTGACACATTAACTATCCATGTGAGACAGAGACGACATTACCCGTAATGCTTAAACAATGTTTATCTCCAGCTTTCAGTGTTCAACAATACACATCCGTGTAGGAACATTAGATGACACACACATAGTTCTGCTTTATCCAAACGTAAGTCCGTGCTTCTGGCATGTACCGACAAGAACCGCACTTCTGGAGCGAGTTAAAAAACTACTACTTTATTTAGCGTGGTGAGTGACATGAATATAATGTATTTTATTGACCGTTTAAAAGTAGAAGCGGAAATTATGTCTATTTTTGCCATGATGGTGTCCGTCCTTCACCCCCTTACATCAGGTTATTCCAAACGCCATGTATACGGGGGTTACTATGCCAACTTGTGCATGTAAACGTGTTATTCCGATTGTTCCAGAAACCCAAATTCTGAGCATAACCCAAATATCGCCTGCATGTAAACTAGTCTGTGTTAATTTCAGAAAATTACTCAGAAATTTGGGGTAATGTTTATGGTTACTGTAACCCAACGCAAAACAAAAGCTTACTAGAAGAAATAAGTACAAATGTGATTAAAATGAAAGATCGTTTTGCCACAGAAAATATAATTTCAGGTGGTGATTGGAATATGGTATTAGACGAGTGGATGGCTAGATCGCCTAGTAAATTCTCGAGTTCAAAACCTAACAGCAATTTGGTAACAACTTACTCCTCCACGACCCTTTGCGAGACAATTACCCAAACAATTTTTGGGGTTCAAACCTAATGCAACTATAAAATCTCGTCTGGACTTCTGGTTAGTAACAATCACAATGCATATTCCAGCTGCAATGAGTGAAATATTCCCTGCCCCTCTTACTGATCATTGCTGTACAGACTTAATAATTTTGCAACAACTGGAGCCTAATAGGAAAAAAGGTTATTTGAAATTGAATTCCAGCCTCTTGAAAAATGATGAATATTCTAAAAACATTGAAGACATGATTCAAAATATTTTACAGGACAACTCTTTATCCTCATACACTAAAAAATGGGAGTTCTTAAAATGTAAAATTTGCAAATACTCAATATATTTTAGTAAATATAAGAAGAAACATAATAGCTCAACGGAGGAAAAACTAGTGAAGGAAACACTTTTGATTACCAGCTGCACAACTCTCATAGAAAATGATCAAATTAAGCTTGTGTCTTTACAATCCCAATTGAATCACTTTTATGAACATAAAGCTCGTGGAGCATAGGGTCAAGGGTCAAATGAACTGAGGAAGGAGAAAAAAATTCTGCATATTTCTGTAGATTAGAAAAGAAACGTCAAGAATATAACTGAATCAAATGTCTAATGATAAATGGGCGAAAATGCACTGATCCAACACTCATAGCCAAAGAAATAAGCACTTCTTTTTTTCTTTTTCTGTTTTTCTTTTTCTTTTTTTTACCAGAATTTATACAATACATCTTATTCTGAAGAAGATGCTAATGCCTTTCTGAGTAAAATCAATGATTTCACCCCTCAAATTGATGGTGTCATGAGAGATAAATGAGATGGAGACTTTACGAAGAATTAGACACAGCGGCCTTACACTTAAAACTAGACAAATCTCCAGAACCAGATGGTTTAACTTTTTTTACAAACACTTCTGGTCTTCATTCAGGGAAATTATTTTTGAGGTATTTCCTTAAATAGTAACATTCTCTGACTTGTTGCCGAAACAAGGCATTATCACACTTATCCCAAAGCCTGGTAAAGATAAAAACTATTCTAGATAATTATCGTTCAATCACACTTCTGAAAAATGATTACAAAATGCTCACGTATATATACACTCACAGATTGTATTCTGTATTCAATTATTTCAAAATACTGTGGTGGGACCTGAAGCGGGCAGTTTATGCTTGACGCCCATCCAACCTCTCTCAAATGGTCCATCTCTCAAATGGTCCATCCAACCTCTCTCAAACTCAAAGAGTGTCAAAAATTCCCCCATATTAGATGTGAATGACTGATAATAAAAAAAAGTGTTTGGTTGACGTTATCATTGCAAAATGAGGTGCAATGTCTGATTAAATGAGAGGTTTACATACTTTTGCACCCATGAAATTTGAGTTTTTCTTAAATCAACTTTTGCTCAATAATGAATGACAATATTGTCATTCCTTTTGTTCAAGTCCATTATTTTCAATGTCAGCATTGTAGATTGGGGTATGACTAAACATTTGATAAGGTAATTTTAATATTTTATACAAAAAATCTGACCATGCCTGCAGGGTTTACAAACTTTTGAGCAGCACTCTATGTAAACCAACTTTAATTATATTGAAAGGAAATTTGACATTGCTTTCCTCTCTTCTCCATCACTCAATGTTAAGTCAACAGTTATAATTGACTGAAAACTGTCAAATTAAGAGAACAGACAGGTTTACTTAATTTGCTGACGTGTCTAGTACAGCGCCGCGATAATATATATGCATATTCTAATGACTTCAAAATTCTTAGAGGCTAATGCTTTTGTGAATTGCTATTTCCATCACGACATAAATCAGATTACATCCACCTAGTTGTTCACACAAACCAGTGAAGCGTAAAAGACACGACGTGTTGCAATTATGCTACATTCGCCGTTCGGTGGCGCTGCGCTACAACTTTGGTGTTCAAATGGGGTGTCACGTGTTTCTGGTGGTGACGAATGGGCCAACAATTGTCTTAATTAAAACAGCGAAATATACTTAAAAATACAAATATTACTACTTAACGTTAGGTTGAGTGAAGATTATGGTTAGGTTTAGTGTTATAGTTACGTTTAGGCTTAGTAAAAAGTAAGACCGAATTGGATGTCACGTGTTTCCGGTAGAGCTCCACTCGCCCATGGTCTGCAACTAGACCCTTCCCTCGTGAGTTGTATTCTGTATTTCCGGCGTTAGTAGCCGTTTATTAGGCTAAATAAAAGGGTGAAATCCCAACCAACGGTTGCTGGTGGCGTTCTTGCAAGATGTTACAGTGTTTTTATATTTTGATAAAATAAATTACCGAATTGAACTTTGCACATAACTCCAACACTCTGCGTCTTGTTTAACCTTCTTTTCGCCATATAGCGTTGGAAATTCAAATTAAACTATTACGGAACTTTTTTTTTCTATTGGGCGAAATCTCGAGTCGTATGAGAAAGAACACACTGATTGGTTGCCCTCCATTCGCTCTCATTGGTCGTATGTCTCGCCAATGGCGGAACCGGGCGGACAATGCTGCATTTAGCAAATAATCGCTTACATGTTTGCAATTTGGAAATCTTTAAATATACGGTTTGCGCATTTTAGTAAATCATCGTTTTGTTCTTTTGAGCTTAGTTTTGCTATCCAAGCCATCATATTTAATAGTTTCGTGTTGTGTATATTGTATTTGTGAGTATCCCGGTTAGCATCTTTGTTGGAAGTTTAGGCCTCGAACGGCTTATAATGTTTTTTAACAATAGCCTTGACAGAATTTGCATTTGAATATTTTTTTCTCTCGAAGCGAGTGAAAAAACAACATGAGATTTAAGTACGTTTCGATGACGTGCAACTATTGAGACCTGTGTTGTAATATCGCAGTAATTGAACACATCTCACGGGCGGCATCATTAAAATTGAGGATCACAAAGAAGATGTCCTACGGCGCAGCAGGAAGCGGTGGGATGGATACGTGGATGGTAAATAAGTCGCCGGAAAACAATCTATTCTTTATAAGAATTATATGTCGCGGTGTATGTCTTAATTCAGTAGTTCGAGTTGCAAACTTGGATATCATGTCGTTTGCACAATTATGTGCTAGACAGCAATAGCCAGTTTTCTCTGCGCTGAAATGTAGACACTACTTGGTACTGAAATACATTTCACCCCATCTACCCAGCACATTCCACTAGTATCAAATAGATTTAGACCTAGACCTTCTTAAATACGTTCAACATGCGTGCTTTGCCTACTTCATTTAGAGGTAGCCTAAAAGACAGTGGTTTAATGCTGTACTGACGTGATAATTATAGTGCGCAAACAACCTTTTTTTTGTTTTAAACTAGCTTATATGATAATAATGCATCAGATTTATATAGCGCTTTTTTGGGATACTCAAAGACACTTAACAATGGTTAGAAATATTATTAACATACTCGCACATTCCCACTCAGGTGGCAGTAAACTACTTTACGTGGCCACAGCAGCCCTTGAGCAGACTGACGGATATACGTATAAGTAGCCAACATTTTCATTTCGTTTGCAGAATTCAAAGGTCTCATATACTTTTTTGTCTATAAGCTCCCATTTATTTGCAATTTGACTTAAGTGGTCTGACATATTCTATTGACAACATAAATTAATGTTTAAGTTGAAATATATATTTAAAAAAAGGGGACCTAACCAGTTTTGGGCAAGTTACTTCCAAAATGTAATACATTTTATATTATTAGTTGCTTGCATTTGAAAGTAAGGAGTTTCTTTACAATATTAGAGTCTGTGTAGAGCAATTAGTTACTCAAGTTTAAGTAACTTTTTTAAAAAATATTATCGGGGATTAATTTATTTAATAGTGATTTTGAGATTTTAAAAAGAACAGACAAAATTTGCAATCATAGCTGGTAAAGTTAACTTGAAATGGAGGACCTTTAACTATATAGCGTGGGGTATAATGTGAAATATTTTGGGACATCACTGCCTTTGATTAATTTTTGTGTCAGGATGTTTTTTAAATATAAATATTTAAACTGATATTTGGTGCAGTATAAATAATCACAGACTGAACACCGTAAATAAAATTATCAACATACTCAAGTTAATTAACACACAAGGGAAAGATGAGTTTATATTGCCAAATGTCAATGTGTGTTCCGCTTATCAATAACAGTAACACAATGTTTTGTTTTTTTATGTAGTAGCCCCTTCAGGGGGTTGAGTGTATTAATCTGATACATGGTTTCAATTAGGGCCCGACCGATAGGAATTTTTTTTAGGCTGATGCCAATACAGATTTTTGGCAGAAAAAAATACAGATTACAGATTATTCTGCCGATTATTAAAAGAAAAAAAATGCATAAAATTATTTGCGCATTTGGAATCCGGGGTGTACGTAATGTTTTTGTCCAAGAATGCCGCCCCTCCGGAGGGGCGTGGGGTTGAGAATCCTGGGTGTATAAATCCGTCATTCACATAGTGGTGAAAGCAAATGCCATGTTTTCTTAAGATGGAACCCAGGGGCAACAAATACAATGAAACCAGCAGGGCCCCCAAAATAGAACCCTGTGGAACTCCATACGGGACAGGGCAGGACTCAGAGCAGTAAAGGCTAACACAAAATGACGAAGCGAGCCAGCAAAAACTGTGGTCCACCGAATGGAACGAATCAAAAAAACTTGACTTGACTTCACCTTTCCTAAATGTTTAATACAGCTTTACTTAGGCTGTAGGCAGTGATTATTTTGCATACCACTATAGAGGAAGCCCACATACCACTAATGGTACTCCTACTACACTTGGTTTAGGCCAAGGCGCATTGTAGGTTATATTTGAATAGTAATGTTGTCAATCTTACAGGAGGCAGCAAATGGCAGAGGTGATGCTAGTAAGATGGAAGGGGTCAAGAAAGACAAGGTGGGCTCCAAGCTGTCTGTAGAGAGAGTGTACCAAAAGAAAACCCAGCTTGAACATATTCTTCTTCGACCTGACACGTACATTGGATCTGTGGAGCCCATCACACAGGTAAGTCAGCTTGAGTGTGTGGCCTTAATAATAATAGTAATAATAATAATAATAATAAATGTAATTCATCAGTGCCTTTCATGACAAACAAGGACACTTTACAGTGCAGAGTAAACCAAACTAAGACAATTAAAAGCAAACCCAAAAATTAGGTCAGAGAAAAATAAAAAAAATATTTAAAAAAAGGCATAAAATCAATACAGTATAAACCAATATACAGTATATAACCAAATATAACTGCACATGCTCTGACTGTAATTTTGAAAAAGTTATTTGGCTCATAATGGAAACTATAAGCTCTATAATGCCAAACATATCATATACACTTAGGGCTGGGCGATATGGGCCAAAATTCATATCATGTATTGGTAACGGTATATATCAAGGTGTAAAATTAAGTGTATATACTATATATATATATATATATATATATATATATATATATATATATATATATATATATATATATATTTTTTTTTTTTATATTAGAGGTGTCAGTCAATAATTTTTTTTAATCGTAGTTAATCGCATGACTTAAATAATTAACTCATGATTAATCGCACAATTTATATCTAAATTTATAATAAAGTGCAATGTTTTTCCCCTCAATTTTTCATACTCTTGTTAACATAAGTGGGAAGAAATGTAACCTAATAGAAATATGCTTGCATTTTTTATTCATTGAATCAGTAATTTCATAACAATTCATAAGTTAAAAAAATAAAAATAAAATAGGTACTGTACTGTAAAAATAACGAGTGTGACATTGATTTGTGTTGGTCATTTTTCTGTCACTACATGGCATAATTGCGTTCGTAAGACAATGGTGACAGCTCAGTGCATTTTCTTTTCATATTAAGTAGGGGTGCACCGATCACAATTTTCTGGCCGATCGCCGATTCCTGATCTTTTAAAAAGTCTGACCTACCGATCCAGATTTTTCCCATAACAAGCAGCATACACCTTCAGTGTTTCAGTTTTGTTTGAGTGGAAAACATTGAACAATAACTGTAAAATAATACAAACGGGTTGTTTTAACTGCACATGAAGTAGTTCTCTCAAATAAAAATGAAAAGCCAATTCGTCATCTCAGCAGAAGAGGACAGTGGCTGACTCTTTCAGACCTCTGAAGAGGGAGATGAGGTCGGTGGAAAAGATCGGTTTAATTTTAAGGGATCTGCCGATCACCGATCCCCCAAAATTAAGGAAATCGGGGCCTATAAATCGCCTGGCCGATCAATCGGTGCATCCCTAATTTTAAGAGCTGACTAATTTTTAACGTGAAGTAACTTGTGAAATTCTGCACATTTTGAAAACTGTAAAATACAACTTGACCCAAGTCCTCACAAATCTATGCATTGTTATTTAAATTATTAGTGCAAAATTGTGTTACAGTGACTCCTTTGCACAACGTTTAATGCTTTTAGTTCAATACGGATGCACATTGTAAAATGGCTCAACTTTACTGGAAACAAACATAAAAGATCTTTTCATATTAAGAGCTATCTATTTTTTAACATGAAGTAACTTGCGAACTTCTGCACAATTTTAAAATTGTAAAATACAGCCAGTCCCCACAAATATATGCATTATTATTTAATTTATTACTGTAAAATTGTGTTCTACTGACTCTTTTGAACGACGTTGAATGCTTTTATTTTGTTAAGTTCTCGGAAGCGAATTGATTGTAAAGTGACACCGCTTTACTGCAAGACAGATCCGCTGGCCCTTTGCTGCAAGCGAGCCAAGAGCACGACTATTACACTTACAGACTATTTTTTGGAGTTGCTGAATAAAATACGCCTCACAACTAAAGATCAAGTGGCTTGGGGTCACTCCAACTGACAAAACGGCGTCCATTCGGCTCTTGGCTCTCGCAGGGTTTGAGAGTGCCACGGACGCCTCTTGCTGGAGCAACCTAGCTCGTTGCTAATGGCTAACCGAGTGCGTTCTTCCAAAGCAGAAAACCGGAGGTAGTGCTAAACAGTCCAAATAGATCCTCCTCCACGCTAACATTCTGCCCCTTAAACATTGCGTGTTTTAGCTCCAGTGTAGTACAGTGCATTTCTATTGGGTAATTTTGACATGGATGTTTCTGTCGTGACTGGAATTCCTTTAGTAGAGGCTTTCCAAATAAGGGGCGGTCGTTAATCGAGCGCTAAAAAAAATTGTGCCGTTAAAGGCACTTTAAGTTAAGATGATATTAACGCGATAATTTTCACACCCTTAATATATATAATTAATTTGCTTACTGGTTTAAATAGTTCTTTATAAAAGCTAAATGGATTAGAAAAAATAAATTTACTTTGGATAACAACATTTATTGTGCAAATCTCAAATCAAAATTAAAAGTCAGCACTCTCTAATGCAAAATAGTGTAAACAAAAAATATTGCTGATATTTTAAATTAAAAAAAGTACAACTGGTTTAGAGCAAGTGTTTGATTTATTTATTTATTTGTATCAGGGACAGTACATATTAATAAACATTTCAGTAAATATGCTAGAATTAGCCAAAAGGCTATTTTTCATCTGCAGTCCCAAGACAGATCATAAATGTCACTCTAGTAAAATAAAATAATAAAATGCACAACAATAACAATGCATTCACGAAAATACTATTAAAATGTTAAATTTACATTTTCATAACAAAAGCAATACATTTACTAAAATGTACATTAAAACCAACCAGGGATAAACAAATACAGAAAGGATTAGTGTTTAAATTTCTGATTATCAATTAACCATTTTAAGTTTAAGCTTAAATGTAATGTATGTGCCTAGATTTCTGATGTGAACAGGAGTGAGATTGAGTACAGTACAGTAACAGCAAAACAATATAGTGTACATGCAATTAGTTGTATAATGACTGATCACTAGTTAGTGTTGCTTTGGTATATTTGCTGGTAAATTACTTTTGTTTTCTGATTTACACTAATATCACAAATTGCAGTAAAAAAAAATAGACAATAACTTTTTTGCAAGTGTACATCAGTTTTAGATGGCTGGCAAACAAATACAGCACTGGTGATGCTTTCAAAATGGTAAGGCATGGGATTTCAAGTGATGTTGAGCAGCTATAGGAAGATGATGATGGAGTAGAATTAACATTTTCTGCGAATATGGGAAGAAATTACGCATAATAGTAATGATGAGAAAGACCCAGAAGAGGACACAACTGAACCAAACGATACAACAGAGAGCCCGTTTATACGAGGAGGCTTGGGGGTAAAAAAAATATATCGGAAGTGTCTTTCGTTTAGGGCTGGGTATCTTTGTGAACCTGGCGATACGATACATACCTCGATAAACAGGTCATGTCCATATACTCAACAAAGTAGAAATGTGCATACATCTTCAATTTATTGAAGAAAAAAAGCAGAGTTTGCTTAGAGATTGAAACATCATCTGAACAATAAATTGAGAGACGACGGTGCTTCAAAAATCTTGCTGGCAATTTTTTCTCATTAACTCAGAGCTGCCAACCTACTGAAATTCACTTCCAGAAAAATGTGTCTTTCTGTCCATATTTTTTTAATGTTTTGTCAAGAAAATTATTTTGGGGACCCCGTTAACGCAGTATATCTTCTATTTCATTAATGGCAATGATTGTATACTAACTTTACAAGGTAATTTAATTGTGCAAATTAATATTAATGCTTCAAAGAATAATCAATCCATAAAAATAAAATATCTTCATTTACACGTTAAGTCAAGCACAAAAAAAGATTAAAAATATCACTCACCAATAGCGACACTCCACATTTTCAACATGTATTACTACACTGAGAAATGAAATGAAACGAAATGAGCTGGATGAATGAATAACCACAAGTATAAAGTGCAGTGTCATTGTGTTTGTTATTCTATGATAAATAAAGTTGTCGTTAGCACAGACATAGTGCTTTTCTGCACCTTATTAGACGTAATAATCTGCAGATGAAGCTTCACTTATTTTGACTTTTATGAGTGTTTTGGTTTGGGGCACTGTGAATGCAGCTCTTATCTCGGTCATGTAAAACAGTGGTCCCCAACCACGGGGCTGCGGATCCGTGGGCCACTTTGGACAGGGCCGCAACGGGCCGCACAGTTGAAAGAATAAAAAACGTATTATACTTCCGGTTAATTGATTAGCCGAGGCGTAAAAAATATTTTATTCTGAAAAGTGACCGGATTCTCTCTATTTACGACAGACTCTTGACGCATGTTAAGATGCTAATTATCTCAGTCGCGTAGCGCTGATGCTAACTGACAAGTTAGCAGGATGAGTAAAAACAGACATATTTGGAAAGTTTCTTTGCAACGGAAAAAGGCCCAGTGGTGAGACAACACAGGAGCCTATGATCAAGAAGAAAAAAAAAGGCGCATGGACTCACAGCTACAGGTGATTCCCACGCATGATGGGCTCTGCGACTAGCGGCTCTTAATTTAGCATTGTGGTGAGTGAGTCACTCATGGACTTTATATTTGCTCTGTGGTGCCTTGTTATGTTGGGGCGCCAGCCATCATGCCCTCCTTAAATCTATTTCTTAAATGTAGTGTTCCTTATTTAAGGGGGGTGCTACTAATATAGTTACATAAAAATGTGGTTATATCTACAAAATACCCCAGTTTTTGTGTTGCACTTATCATTCATAAGCATTACCATAGTGACCTCACCATATTAAAGCGTTGTTGTTATGGTGTAGTGCTGCTAGTACAGGTACATAAAAATCTATCTATCTATCTATCTATCTATCTATCTATCTATCTATCTATCTATCTATCTATCTATCTATCTATCTATCTATCTATCTATCTATCTATCTATCTATCTATCTATCTATCTGATTATAATCGGCTGATTATTGGCCTTCAAATATAGGCCAAAATAATCGTTCAAATGGGCCAAACGGCAGATTACCTTCCCCATAAAATATTATTGAAGAAAACCAAAGTTTGCGACGTTGTGAAAGTACCCTGAATGCACCATTTGCTTGTGTAACATTAGCAACTAGCAAGTGTGTAGCGTATGTCCATCCATCCATTTTCTCAATCGCTTAGTCCTCACAAGAGTCGCGAGGGTCACTGGAGCCTATCCCAGCTGGCTTCGGGCAGTAGGCGGGGTACGATAAAACATCGCTAGCCTAGCGCTAATGCTAAAAGCAAAGGGATGATCCCATTCAAATGCTAACAGGAAGTTAGCATCTACTTCTGGAGTGTTTTTCTTTCAAATAACGGATATTCACACACAAATGTTGTGGGAACACATACCCACAGGTAAGATAACACTAAGCAAAGGCACAGATTCTTCCCAATGTGTGAAAAACTATTTATTTTAATAGAATTCAATCGTAACTTTCTTCTGTACTCACTTTAATTGTGTACACCATGGATGACCGGCACCAAACTGCACCCAAGAGGCCAAAATGCACAGGAACAGTGAGGTTTTTGTTCAGCAATTATTTTAGTTTATTCTATTTTTATTTCACTTTCTTATTGTTTTAATTGTTATGGTTGATACCCATTGAAAAGGAATTGGGGAGGGGGGCGGTAATTTTATGCATTAAATATATTTTTAAATAATCGGCAGATTTATCTGTAATCAGTATTTTTTTTTCTGACTAAAATCGTATCGGCATCGGTCTATAAAAATGCATATCGGTCGGGCCCTAGTTTGTATACAGTATAAGAATATGCATTTCAATTGGTGTAAATTACGCAGGGATTTTCTCAATTTGCATTCCCTAGCCCATGCAAATAGCAGGGGTGCACTGTATTGTAGTTAATTATTATTATTTATTTTTTTAAATGTTGTCCTCATTAGCATATTTGGAATTGGATTAATCCATCCATCCATTTTCTTAACCGCTTAGTCCTCACAAGGGTCGCGGTGGGCGCTGGAGCCTATCCCAGCTGGCTTCGGGCAGTAGGTGGGGTACACCCTGAACTGGTTGCCAGCCAATCGCAGGGCACACAGAGACAAACAACCATCCACACTCACAATCACACCTATGGACAATTTGGAGTGTTCAATTAACCTGCCATGCATGTCTTTGGATTAATCCAAAAGTCATGAATATTACTCAAGTTGCATTACTTTACTATTATGGTAGTTGGATTACATTACTAACTAGATTTTTTAACAGGCAACTAGAAACCCAGATTACATTTTAAAACTAACCCAACTCATAGCATAATATGACTATTATGTATAGATAGATTATTATTCATTGATGTTGTCTTTTAATTTTGTTTGACTTTTTATTTATTTATCAAAATGTATCAAATTGATGCATTTAAATATTAAATACTGCACATTTACTTCCAAGGGAACATGCCCCAAAAGCTGTTCTATACATCCCTGACCCAATATCATGCTTGGAATGCACAAGATTTTTATTTATTTTTTAAATCACCGCACCAGGCAGCCCCCCTTGTTCTTGATACCCACTGTTTACTTTAATGCCTCTATTGCACTGTTTTCTGCCTTTATATTTTGTGTTTGAAAATCTCCCCTTTGTACACTTGTCATGTACAATATTATTTAAAAAGAATCTGCGCGCCTCGCTGCACTGCAAAATTTGACAACAGTCATTTTAAGCATAACAACTTTTCAGTCAATTGAAATGTTTTTTTGCTTTAACCAATGCGTTTTGGGCGCGGAATAAAAAGTTTGATTGCTGTAAACTAGCGCACACCACACACACACACAAACATTCCTCACTTACCTTTTTCTGCGGTGTCTCCTCACGCACACACTATACCAATGGAGACGATGACGCTACTCTTCTGCTAACACTCTGCCAATATTCCTCGCCGCTGATGAGCATCGATCCGGGTTAGCCTCAAGAGGTTAGCTTCCCGCTGACGTTGGATGCGTCCGCTGGATTCTACTGCTCACGAATGAACAGTGACGCATGACGTCATCAGAGCTGCGGCTTTTTAAAATAACCATAGTATTCTTGTTAAGAGCCGGAACGCGGCAGTGTTCATTGATTTCCAAAACGAAATACGGACAGTCCGTAAGAGTTGGCAGCTCTGTTATAGTTTGACAACCCTGCTAAGAGATATTTATATCCCCATCAGCACCAACTGCGCCTTCTTTCCGATGATTGACAATCTTCAGGACACTTAAAAACGTGCAGTTGCGGTTGCCATGACCTACAGCTCCTTAACAATGTTTGTTTGTTTTTTTGTTTCCCTCTCAGGTAATGTGGGTTTTTGATGATGAGGTTGGAATGAACCAGAGGGAAATTACCTACGTACCTGGACTGTATAAAATTTTTGATGAGATTCTTGGTAAGTCAACAATTTAATTTTATTTAGGGATGTTACAATCCAATCACATGAACTAAAATTGGGGGAGGGGCACCAATCATGCGATTTTCAGCCAATCTGCACAGAGCAATGAGATGGGTTTTATTTATTTCTGAAATTTCAATTATTAACAAAGTAACAAAATGTGAAATAAATAAATAAAATAACAGGCCTTTTTAAATTCTTCCTATACAGTCAATGCAGCAGACAATAAACAGAGGGATAAAAACATGACTGCAATTAAGATCACCATTGACCCGTAAGTTGCATACCAAGCTTACATTTTCTTTTAATTAATGGAGAGATGGTTGTTATGAAGAACAATGTCTGGAAATCATTGACATTATTCTTTCTTTGCTACTTCATTTTACTAATTAATTTTCTCTTAATCCGCTTCCACTAGTGAGTCCAACACTATCTCTGTGTGGAACAATGGTAAAGGAATACCAGTGGTGGAGCACAAAGATGAGAAAATGTATGTCCCAGCTCTCATTTTTGGCCACCTGCTCACCTCCAGCAACTATGATGATGAGGAAAAAAAGGTCACAGGTGAGTAGAAGCCAGTGGTTACACCAGGCCTGGTTTACTCAAAAATCAAGTCAAAGGTCAATTTTTCATGGTCCCTCAGACCCCATATGATAACATTGCAACTTTCAAAGCAAACTATAATTTTTACTTTAAAAAAGTATGCAGTTTAAGAAAAAATAGTAAGTAAGTAGAATGTGTATATTATTCACAGCTAATTATTATTATTGTATTATAATTGTGGCATATAGTGGCAGGCATAAAAAATAACTGCTCTTCAATTGGATAATAATAATAATGCATTGGATTTATATAGCGCTCTTCTAGACACTCAAGGACGCTTTACAGAGGAATGGATTCATTATTCATGCACTCGCACATTCACACTGTGGTGGCGGTAAGCTACTTAAGTAGCCACAGCTGCCCTGGGGCAGGCTGAAAGAAGCGTGGCTGCCAGTGTGCGCCAACAGCGCACCACCAAACCTCCGACCACCACCAAACATTTGCACCTTTCATACACCAGTGTGAGTAGCACTGGAGGCAATGTGTGTGAAGTGACTTGCCCAAGGACACAACGACACATGATTCAGGGAGAGCGGGGATTGAACAGCCAACCTTCTGGTTACTAAGCAACCGTCTCTATACCCTGATCCACGGCCGCTACGATGGCAAAAGGTACAACCAACCTGTGTGTATCAATCTGTTGCTATTCATACAACAGAATCAGCCTCTTTGCCGCCGGCTCGCGGAAGCCGTTCGGCAGCGAGGCGGGCCCTGCCGCCGGCCAAGTGGGGACCTCTGCTCTTTCTCCCGCAAAGGTCCACCGCTGCCCGACCGGGGCCTGCCTCGCTGCCGAGTATCTTCCGCAAGCCAGCAGGCTCCGTGGAAGGATGGCCGTGTGGGAAGCGGAAACTGAGTTTGCCAAGGCGGGCGAGACAGAGAATAATGTAATTAATTATGCCTGTGGCAAGGTGGCAGTTGGTGATCATCCCACCGTAACCATGGATGGCGCCATAATGGAGGGGTGTTGAGCCGCATTTTGTAATAACGGTGCATTTTGTAATAAACGTCCAAAATGTAATAACTTTTTCATTTCATTTTGTAATAAACTGACGCATTTTGTAATAAACTGCCCCAACGCATTTTGTAATAAATTTTGCCGCATTATGTAATAAGTTATTACATTTTGAGAAGATTATTACAAAATGCACTTGCAACTTTTTTATTCTCTAGAAAATGTAATAACATGGTGCATTACGTAATAACAATTCTAAATTATTGTTTATTTGTTTGTTAATCATATTTTATTTTACTTTAAAGTATTTGTAAAAGTTAGGCCTATTATTAGTATCACTGTATTAGCCTAGTCGCAGTACTTAGTGATTACTATCAGTACACTATTCAAAGGTTGCATTAGCAGAGAATATTCTGTAAATTCCAGATTTTTTTTATTGGATACCAAAACCACATCAAGAATAGTTATAAACATCCAACAAACCTTATAATGCTTCTTATAATACAGAACAAAACTGTGGGTATCAAAATTTAATCCATTCGTAAACATTAACATATGCACATACAAAATAGAAACGCTGATGAATAGGTAAAGAACAGCTTTATTTATGCATTTATAGAACCTTTCAACAAAAATAAATGCAACCAACACATGCAGGCTTGCGGCCAATTTAAAATAATAATGAACCAATGTAAGTGTCTTCTGCTTGTTTAGAGAGCTGCTGTGACCAGCAAATTTCTCCACTAAGATTAATTTTAAACAAATATGAAATTGCCTCAAAAGGCTAAGCAAACAACAAAATTTATATTTCCAAAATATATCCGTAATTTCAAATTGTCCATGTCTAATATGTCTAATTACCAGCCAAGCCATAAACCACTTGGAATGTTTCCCAAACAGCTCCTTGAGTTTTAATGCCACACCACCAAAGCGCCCTGCTGCTTTGTACAACCTGTGTACACTAATTGTGTGCTTTCCAAAGACGTCCAACCCAAGGCTTCGGCTTAATGTTTCCCTTAGATAGATTGATGGATGGAATCGATCTGCAATGTCTTTAAAATGTTTAGACACTCTGTTAAACGTCCCAAGCATTGGCATGTCATCCTCAAGGGTCATTTTGATAATAGACTGAAACATTTCAGTTGGTAGGACAGGCTGAACAGGGGGTATAGTCAGAACAGGGTCCTCAGGCTCATCAGGCTGGATAGGTGGGTCACACTCATCTAGTGAGTCAGGCTCGATTGGTGACCATAACTAATTTTCATTTTTCCCATGTCCAATAGGCCAATTTGGTGTCGATTTTGCACTTCTTTGGCTTGAATGGTCATCAAAGGGGGCTTATTCAGAAACTTTGCATTTTGAAGTTGGTACCACTCAGTTCTGTTCAAGATTTCCTGCACCTTTCTTTCACTTATGCCAATATGATGCATTCTCAGTCGTTTGCTCAACTTTCTTGCTCCAGAACCCTTACTATCATCTAGACCCTTTTTAACAACACAATCAACATTAGATTGTAGCATGACTGGCTTGCCGGCACACAGCAGTGTCTGCCCATCCTCACTGAGAGAATAGACCCCTTGATTTCTCCAGAGACGCACCAAGGCATTTTGTTGAATTCTTGTGCGTTCAGAAACTGGAACATGAAACTCTCCTCTCAACTTGCGAACTATGACATTGTACATTTCCTCGGTCATTGCTTGCTTTTGTCCATGGCCTACAGTGAGCCCCAGCAGGTTGCAGGTCAGGGTTAGAATTAGCAGACCTACAAGGGTGACAAAAGAGGGAAAATGTTTAACTCCCAAAACTAAACTGCATTTTGTGCCTTTTTTTTGTCCGCAGGCGGGCCGGTGCAAGTAGACAGGTTAATGCAGTGAGCATAACTTGGACAATGCAGGTTTAAATTCAGTCATATAATTTCTTTTCAAGGGCAAAACATCTACATAACTTTAGATCAACTGCAACATGTCTTTATACTTCCATATATTCAATTACACAGATAATATTTGACACAGTTTTTTCATACCTGGCATGTTGAACTCTGTTGGCTGTCTCAATTAAGCATGCAAGCAGTGCATGATCCTTGTAGAACTGATGCAGCAGCCAATCAGATTACAGGCCGCCCTCCCCTCCCTGGCTGAGTGACAGACCATGTAGAGCAGTGGTGTCCAAACTCGGTCCTCGGGGGCCGGTAGTCCTGCAGGTTTTGGAGGTTTCCCTGCTCCAACGCACCTGTTTCAATCAACAGGATTGTTATCAGGCTTAGTAGAGCTTGCTGATGAGCTTCAGCTGTGTTGGAGGAGAGAAATATCCAAAACCTGCGGGACTACCGGCCCCCGAGGACCGAGTTTGGACACCACTGATGTAGAGCTTTGAATTTGGCCACAAGTTATTGGCCTATATAATTCCAAACGTGTTCTGTCATACATAGATTTATTGGGCTACATAGCTCTAAGGGAAATTGCATAAAAAAACAACAAAAAGTCACTCTTGTATAAATTCATTGTTTAACAAACAACAATAATAGGTATTATTACATAATGCACCATGTTGTTACATTTCCTAGAAAATAAAAAAGTTGCAAGTGCATTTTGTAATAATCTTCTCAAAATGTAATAACTTATTACATAATGCGGCAAAATTTATTACAAAATGCGTTGGGGCAGTTTATTACAAAATGTGGCTTTATTACAAAATGAAATGAAAAAGTTATTACATTTTGGACGTTTATTACAAAATGCACCGTTATTACAAAATGCGGCTCAACAGGGGGAAAAAAAAAAAGAGTTGCGTGAAAGGACCGTACGACGGCCCAAACCGAAACTATTTAACTGATCGAATTTAACGGTTTTCAAAAACTGTTCCAGCCCTAATATATATATATGTGACCCGCTACGGCAAAATGGTCCTGATGTCGGAAGGATGTTTATCCAGCTACACACGAAAAATTTACAGTTTGCATGAAAATGTCTATTTTGCGATTTCTCCACAAATAGTCTCCTTGAGGTCTGTAGTTTCATTTCCCAGCAGCACAAAAACATGTAAAAAAAATTAATAGAAGTGTATGAAAATAAGCAATTATTAGACAGTATGCATCGTAACCAGTAAGTGTTTTTAGCCTAGCTGCTAGCTAGCGCCGCGTCTTCCACCTGTTTATTAAAAGCAATCCGGATTTCCTCACCTTAAACGGCATTCACAAATGGTTTATATAAATGTTGTGAGGATAAGCTGTTCTGATAATGGATGGATGGATGGATGGATGGATGGATGGATGGATGGATGGATGGATGGATGGATGGACATAGCAACCAAAAAAAGTCAGAGTCCATCATAATAAATGAATGAATGATGCGCACGTCATAACACGCCATCATACCTTGTTGTAGAATCGCGTTGTAATCCAGAGATTAATCTTCAATTCCGGGATCTTTTTCTCAATGAATCGATTTCTGTTTTTAATTCAAATAACTAAGGCATGTCCACTGACGGGTGTAAGCGAGGAGGAGTCAAACACATTGACAGGTGCTGTTACTCGATCTGCTCCGCTGTCTCACATGACTGACAGCGAGTTGGGATGAGTAATGTAAATAAAAGTTTTTAAATGTGGCAATGACTTGTATGTAATGTAGGCTATTGTAAATAAAGTAATGTTTTGATCACTTCTCGGTGTCAATTACATGAGACGGCGTCTATGAAAGACGACACACCACTGATGCGTCAAAAATGAACCGCCAGCCTGAGACGCAAAAAACACCAACAATTTTCACTTTGTGGTCTTTAAGTAGGATGGAATTAAAATAAAATGTGAAATATGAAACTTAAATTAAAAAAAAATATATCGCAATGGGTCTCTGTGATGGCGAATCACCCCGCCCAAAATCCACACAGGGTAAGGAGTGACTCGTAAATACAGTAGTGTTGTGTTCCTTATGTATTACGTTGGGGGTGTAGTGATGGGGTGGACTGGGGATTAAACTCTGTTGAACTATTATGACATTTTCATTTTCTTTATGTGATCAAAAAACATTCGAGACATAACATCCAACCATGATGTTATCAATAAACTTACTTGTCACAGCCTCACAGGTCACACCAAATTGCAAATAATCTTTTAATTCACACAAAATTATTAATTCAAATGACCCCCTGTGGTATTATGACCTAATTTAAACAAGAAAATACGACAAGGAGCAACAATAAAATAACTAAACTTTGGCTGATGCCTCAGAAGATGAATTACAAGCTGAATGCGATCTTCAAAATTGAGGCTTATTTTCCTTTCTTTTCTTTGGTCCTTTCTCGGGTTTCCTGACGGCCTCACGACTCTGGCTGGAAGTGTTCGGTTTAGGGAAATGGTATGGAATTTTTTAATTTTTTTAATAGGTTTTAGGTAAACTAATGAATGCACGCACATACATACAGTATATTCACCCACATACAAAAAAATAATTTAAAAAAAAATATATATATGTATATAAAAAAAAAAAGGAGAGCAATGATGATGACATGTCAAATCGGTAAAATTACCGAATGAACAATACTGAGCTCTCCAGAAAAAAAAAAAAATAAATAAAAAAAACAAAGTTGAGGCTTATTTCATCTGTTGAGAGGTCAAACTTCCAAAACATTTAAAGGGTTCAAATCTCGGACGATGGCCTTACCTGGAATTGGAATTGACTTTCCACTGTTATTTTAAGAGTTCCTGAAAATTTGAGATTCATATCTTTTTCCTAAGATATTATTTGCCACGTTTCTACTGCAGGGCGTTTGGGTATGGGGAGGGGAGTAGGGACTTTCACAGAAACCGTCCTCTTAGCCGGCCCGCTTGTGGCTGTGTGTCCACTGCGAAGTACGACCCATTTCGCGACGTCACGAGTTTCGATCGACATGTAAACGCCGTGCCACGGTTTCTCCCGTGACGTCAGCCAAGCACCGCGCGACAAAAATCACGAGGAAAGAGAAAAACTTTAGGTGATTGCTGTTTTTCTCTGCTTTATATTTTATGTACTGTACGTGGCGTGGATGGATTGGTTTGAGTGAGAGGAGACGGCGTTTAGATGAAGAATTTGAAAAGGCTGACTCGCAAGTCATGAGTTTTTATCAACACGTAATCGCCTTGCGACGGTTTCTGTGATGTCACCCAAGCACGGCGCCGCAAATATCAGAACAACGTGGAAAGAGAAAAACTTGTAGCGGTTGTCATTTTTTCAGCTTTTTGTACTTGCCGTGGATGGATAGTTTGAGTGAGAGGAGACGGCGTCTAGATGAAGAATTTGAAAAGGCTAACAGTAGAGTGGAACGAAAATAGGCAAAGGATTATTAACTCTTTCACTGCCAGACGTTTTCAGAAACGGGTTGTCCCCACTGCCAGCCGATTTAAGCATTTTGAGTGATCTTTCAAGGTCCACAGAAAATGTTGTGTTTGGACTATGGAAACACACATACTACCAAATGAAAGATTGGACTCTCAGCTTTTCATCAGAAAACCACCCGATCTTGTCAAAAGAGAGTCATTGCTGCCCTCTAGGGGCCAAAAATAGTCATTAGGCACAACAGACAGACTTGAAACTTTCACCAGACATGCGGAAGGGTTTCCTCTACCCGTTTCAAAAAAAAAAAAAAATCATTGGATGACGTCTTTTGACATCATTGGCAGTGAAGCGTAGGTTTTTACTTGACGTCTTTAAACGTCAGTGGCAGTGAAAGAGTTAAGAGAATTGTTTTGGTGGAAGAGACTTAGGCCAATCAGCACAAAAGCCCGATCAGGAGTTTATCGGGCCGGCGGAGCACCTACCCTCGAGTAGGACCTCCGCTCGTCCCTGTAAGTTCCTGTAAATTGTCAGAAGGGTGGAGTTTGGTGGATGACCCAAATGCAGGGAGCAAAAGCAGCCAGGCAAGGAAGTAGTTAAAAAGGGGGTTTAATTTAGAAAAAGGCTAACAAGGTACTTGGCGAAAATAACAAAATCAACAATATCCAAAAACACAAGTCAAAGCAACAAACCAAACAGGATCACGGCTAAGCAAGGAAATGATGACAACAGGACATGGCATGGGTGTGACAGTGACAATGACTCGACAAGGACTGAAAGAAAGCAGGGAACTAAATACACACAGTAACGAGACGAGAGACACCTGTACAAGACACACGTGACTTGGGGAACTGATTGGTAACACCAGGGACCGAACAGGAGGATATGATGAAACTTGACGAGACATTGACAAAGGGAGACACACTAGGAAAACATGACCAATAAGAGAAACCACAACATGACAGGACGGGGACTTGAGCCTGCTGTGGAGCCGGGACAGGGACTTGAGGCTGCCGTGAAGCCGGGATGGGGACTTGAGACTGCGGCAGACGTGGAGCCGGGATGGGGACTTGAGGCTGCGGCATACGTGGAGCTATTATTTCATATATATATTAGAATTTATTTGTTTAAAAGTACAAACGAACAAATTGTTTAGATATTTCTTTATTGGAACTATTTTCTGGATAGTCAAGTGACTAATGAATGTGCATAAATAAAACAGGAATGAGCTGAACGCTTGACAAATGAACCCAGATCATGATAGAAGTGACATAGTTTTTTAACCAGACGATTCAACCTTTTTTTGGACGTGCTTGTACAGTTTTTTATTTTGTGTTTTATTAAATAGTAAACATCAAGACGTGGTCCTGTCGTTTGCATTCAAGACTCATCGTTACTCTGGCTTCAAGGGTGTTTGTTTTTTGTGGAATAACAAGTACAATTTATCCAATACACAATTGGCTCCTACACTCCTTTTTCTCAAAACAAGGGAACAACCTTCCAACATTAAAACTGCTGTAACTTTGTCAATTTTTGAGGTACATCCATCCATGTATTATATATAATTTTAAAGGGAATTAAGTGCATAATTTGAATATATCAATATCTCAATTTTGATATTTTTTTGGGGCACATGAGGACCCTTTTGCCAAAGAGTAAAGCTGTTTTCACAACTAATGTCACACCAGTGACCAATCAATCTACAGTTACAAAGGCAGAAATAAACACAGTTACTGGAGCAATAAGTGCTTTCCAAAAACCTTGTCTCTTCTGTCAAGGTGATCATGTGATGGAACAATGCAAGAAATTGACTAAATCCCTTCATAAAGATAAGTTAGAGTTTCTCAGAAAAAAGGGATTCTGAGTCTGGATTCCTCATTCCTCATATTGATGCGGATATAGATCTGTTGATCGGTACCAATGTTCCAAAGATTAGGGAGCCAAGGAAGCTCATCAGCAGCATAGACGATGGGCCATATGCTGTAAAGACAATCCTGGGATGGACAGTAAATGGGCCATTGAGAGTAGGCGACTGCAAATATATGACAAAGGTCATATCAAAACGGATTTCCGTGACCAGATTGGATGAACTGTGGAATCATCACTTCAAGTATGACTTCTCTGAGGCGGGCCATGATGGAGATGTCAAGAGAGGCTCTTTAGTTCATGGAAATAATGTCACAATCAACAAAGATTGTAGATTGACATTATGCTGTTGGTCTTCCCGTTGAAGAAAAAGGACCTTCGAATGCCAAATAACAGTAATAGCAGAACAACGAGCTATGAGTCTAAAGAGGAAGTTAATCAAGAGTGACTCATATTGTGAGGACTATATCAGCTTCCTGGCTACCATGATGGACAAGGACTATGCAGAAAAGGTTCCTCTCACAGTACTAAACCATGACGATGAAAGAGTTTGGTATATTCCACACCATGGAGTGTATCACCCTAAGAAGAATAAGATCCGCGTGGTCTTTGACTGTGGTGCTTCATATCAAGGGACTACTCTGGGGAACTTCTACAGCACTAGCACCCTGATTGGAGTTATTACTAGATTCTGTCAAGAACTAGTGGCTATGATGGCAGATGTGGAGGCCATGTTCAAGTGCCACCAGAGGACGTCGACCTGATGCGATTCTTATGGTGGTCAGAAGGAGACACTAACAGCGCCCTGAGAGAGTACAGGATGGTTGTATCTATATTCGGTGCTACTTCATCACCAAGTTGTGCCAGTTAGGCTCCCAGACGGTGTGCACAAGACAACAAGGATCTGTTCAATGCTAAGGTGGTCGACACAGTACTGCAAAACTTCTATGTTGATGACTGAGATCAGTCAGTAGCGTGGAGGAAGCTATATTGCTGTGTCATGACTTGAAAGCCGTCTGTCAGACAGGGGACTTCCACTTGACAAAATGGATAAGCAACAGTCGGATGGTACTGGCAACCATACCTGAAAATGACAGAGCGAAAGAAGAAGTACAAGACCTGGATCTGGATGACATAACTGAATCACTTCCCTTGGAGAGGGCCCTTGGAGTGCAATGGTGTGTCCAGACAGATCGCTTTGAATTCAAAATTAACCTTCATGACAAACCTCTCACAAGAATATCCTTTCTATGGTGAGCTCCATCTATGACCCACTAGGAATGCTGTCACTAGTCATTTTATCTGCAAAACAAATTCTACAAGAGTTATGCAGAATGAGGCTAGGCTGGGATGACACAGTACCGGATGCCCTCGCCCAACAATGGACTGAATTGATGAAGAGCTTGGTACTCCTCAACGAGTTTCAAGCCGGTACACATTCTATATTTTTCCAACTGCACCATTTCTGTGATGCTAGTGAAGATGGCTATGGCACAGTGACTTACTTGGTACAATGGAATAGCCGCAATCAATTTCATTGTACTTTCGTAATAGGTAAATCCAGGCTCACACCTCTCTAGCCTACTACTATTTCACGTTTGGAATTAACTGCAGCGACTTTGGCTGGGCGCATGGGCAGAATGTTGAAGGAGTTACAGATACAGCTTGAAGACTCAATTTTCTGGACTGATAGTATGGCAGTAATGCTGTACATCAACAACAATACAACAAGATTCCCTACATTCGTTGCCAACAGGGTCTCTAAAACAGTCACCCAGTGGCAACACATAAACACAAAACTGAATCCTGCCGATTACACATCAAGTGGACAGAAGGTGAAGTCTTTCCTACATAATACGACCTGGATTTCAAGACCGCATTCCCTTAGCAAGTCTGTCAATTACTGGCCAAATGTGCCTGATCATATAGGCGACCTCATGAACACAGTACCCTGAAGTAAAGAAGATAGCAGCTGTTAAAGTCAATACTATTACAGTAGGAGATAATATGAACGTCATTGATCTGTTGATAGAACACTTCTCTTCATGGACAAGACTCAAAAGAGCAGTGGCTTGGATTTGCAAAGCAAAGAACATGTTGCTTTGTCTAGCACGGAAAATAAAGGAGCTTACTGCAAACATTGAACCGATTACTAACGAACTTCAAAGGAGACAACTCTACAAAATTATGTCAAAATACAAATCAACTCTAGGAAATGTGAGCGTTACAGTGGAAGACTTAAAGGATGCCAAAGTAGAAATTGTGTCCCACTGCCAAAGACAGAGGTTTCCATAGGAAATTGTTGCTCTACAAAAGGGTGGACCAATAAGAAACGGCAGCAGCATATACAAACTTGATTCAGTACTACAAGATAGGATCACGAGAGTCAGAGGAAGGCTTAGCAGAGTTGCTATGCCAGAAGAGGCAAAACACCCAATCCTTTTGGCCAAAGACCACAAAGTTTCTGAACTGATTATCCGAAAAATCCACAGAGAAGTAGGTCATTGTGGACATGTTATATCTAAATTGCGTCAGAGATTTTGGTTCCAAGGGGCAACCGCTGCAGTCAGAAAGGTATTAACTAAGTGTGTCATCTGTCAGAGACTACACAGCGCTGATGGGCAACAACAGATGTCGGACCTGCCACAAGACAGAGTGATGCCAGATGAACCACCGTTCAGCAAGACTGGAGTTGACTATTTTGGCCCTTTTGAAGTCAAGCGTGGAAGAGGAACGGCCAAAAGGTATGGAGTCATCTTCACTTGCTTGGCCATTCGTGCTATACATTTGGAAGCGGCAGCTTCTTTGGACACGGACTCGTTTATCAACGCATTGCGTCGATTCATCCCGAGGAGAAGCCAGGTTGAGGAGCTACGTTTGAACAAACAAACAAACTTTGTTGGAGCAGAGCGAGAACTCAATAAAGCTATGCAAGAATGGAACATGGCCAAGATCGAAGGCGCTCTGCTGCAGCGAGACATTAAGTGGGTGTTAAACACTCCAGCTGCTTTCCACCATGTATGGGAACGTTTGATTTGATCCATCAGGAAAGTCCTTAATGCTACTTTGCATGCACGTCTGGATGAAGAGGGTCTTCAAACCTTTCTATGTGAGGCTGAAGCAATCCTTAATGGTCGTTCACTTACTGCATCTTCCAACGATCCAAATGATCTTGAGGCACTCACCCCGAATCACCTGCTGCTGCTGAAGACAAAGCCAACTCTACCCGTGGGGCTTTTTAGCATCAATGATCTCTATGCTCAGAGAAAATGGAAACAGGTTCAGTACATGGCAGATCTTTTCTGGAAACGCTGGGTGAAGGAGTATCTGCCTGAGCTCTAAACACGTCATAGGTGGGCGCGAGCATCACGGAACTCCGCGCCAGGAGATGTTGGTGTAATTGTGGACGATTCAGCACCAAGGAATTCCTGGGTCATGGGCAGTCATTGACACAATGCCTGATGAGCGTGCATATGTTTGTCGAGTTCGCTTGTAGGCCAAGACTAGCGAACTGGAACGACCTATCGCCAAGATTTGTCTTCTTCTGGAGGCAATGTGAACTGGACTGTAGACATCGGTATCAATGGACTGTTATCTGTACAGACTGTTGTAATTGTTTCCATGCGTAAAAAACAATTAGGGGCCGGGTTATGTATAGGTTACATGCCAAAAGACATGTCATAGTTATGATGCTATTCTTCCTATATGATGATGCATTGTTATTATTCATGCTGATGTATGATTTGTCCAGTAAGAAGCTCAGTCAGGCAGCGTTGAGCTGCGGAGACACACGGTTTTCTTACCGTGTCTGTTTGTTTGTTGTCAGTTTGTTTTGTTACTAATTAAATCAATCTCAAAGACAAGAACGGACTTAAATGGATTACTAATCTAGCGATTATTTGGGTTGCCGTAGTGGTGAACGAGAAATTTAGACGGTACTGAGGGGAGTTGTAATTTCCTCAGCAACCTCTGGGGGCACCACGTTGACTTTGTTTGTTTGTAGGAGCAAAATAAACGATAAAAATCCTATTATCAAGTATTCATAATCTGAAGTTCATCTAGTTAATCATGGAGTTCTTTGCTTTAATAAGATAATTACTAATCCACTCAGACACATATACATATATCAAACACAGCCTAACCTATTAATGAAACTGAATTAAAATATGTGAATCAAAAAGAAAAAAAAACATGCAATCTAATGAACTAAGATAAAAAGGTAATGGAAAAGGTACATGGGGAATAGAGATGGAAGCGTTTTGACCTGTCAATCCTTTTATATTTGAATCAAAGCGTTGCGCCATTGGTATGGTCAGATTGCAATGAAGGCGCACTTACGGACTGGTTCAGGTGCACGGGAGAGAGAGGGACTCGGCGAGCGGCGATCCTCAGTTAAAGAAAACTCAGTTGGAAACAATCTGGGCGGTCGCCGCACACGCAGCTGGAATACTGCACTGGAGTCTCTGGCTGATGGTGATGGCCGCACAACTGAGAGGCCGCTGCATGTCTCTGGTTGGTGGTGATGTGCTTGCGCAGTTGACGTCGCAGTCAGTTGGTTTGGGTGCTGTGGGGCGTCTTGGGTGCACGGCTGGAGCAGAAATGGGTCACTGGCGCCCAGCGGCTCGGTGCCTAACAGCCGTCGTGGAACTGGGTCGGCGAGACGCTATGTGATTCAGAGAGCGGAAGGAACAGACGCGCGTTTTGGGACGCGCAGTGTGGTTGCGAGTCCTTGCGTGATGCGTGCTTTGGGGCGCTCAGAGAAGGAAGCTATGTGGTCGCTCTCAGCGTGTTCGGCGACCACGTCTCTCGTGATGGTCAGGAGAAGTACATGGGGCAAGAAGAGAAGAGGAGAGCAAAGAGGGAGAAGAGAGAAGAAGATGGGGAAGTTCTTTCGCGCGCTGACTTTTAAACTTTTCTCCCAGGGGGTCGGAGAAGTAATCCCGCCTCTTCCGTGAAGCAGACTTGGTCGACTGAGACCAAGCTTTTGGGATAGCATTTGATAGTTTTTGATGAGGATTGAATTCATTGAATTCATTTCTCATTCTGAACACATTTCAAACATTGCCGCCATTATAAAGTTATTGAATCCGCTAAGATTACTAATTAGCTAAATTTAGATGGCTGCAGAAGTTACACACATCATTCATTTGAGATAGACATACAGGTTGTGTACAAAGATAAACAACAGAAGTCACTTGATGTCAGTAAAGTACATAGAGTCCGTTTATGTCCCGAATTATGTAGACTTCAGATTAATTACGAGCGGCAGGATTCTTGAGGATAGTACCGATAGTGACTTTTGTACCGTATAACTTCCAAGGGTCATTGTTTCCAAAAACACATGGCTGATTCCTGTAGATAGACCAGACCATAAAAGTGGTCTGGGGACTGATAAGAAGTCTTTATCGCTAGTTTGCGTGCTGAACAGGATTTTAGATCTCGGTAAGCGCTGAGGTATGTGTTTCCTGTGGGTTGTAAAAACGAAATCCAGTCCCTGCTGGAGGGAAATTCAAAGAGTTTTTCCTTTTTTAACTGTCTCTGGTTGGTTTAAGAAAACACAGGGTTAAGGCACGCACACACATTCCCCAGGGGGAAGTGTTTAAAAGGGCAAATTAAAAAAATTGAGGGTGACGGGCAATATTTGTTACACTAACAACCAGGATAAAGTACAGTAGCTGTGCGTAAGCAAACTGCACCAACATTGCCTACCACCATTCCTTACCCTAATCTCAACCATAACCCAATTCAAACCTAAAACTCTAAAACCAAGTCTTGACCCTCAAAAAAAGGTCTAAAACTTGTGGGGCCCAGCAAAGGATGGGTGGGCCCCACAAGTCTGTGAAAACCCATTATATACATAGTATTTACTGACGTCACGAGATCGCGAGCCCACCCCTCATTGTCGGGCAACTTTCCAGTGAAGTCAGCTTTGCTTCTATTGAGTTTACACCAAATGTTATTTTGTTATTGATAAATGTCACCCCCAGCTTCCTCTAACGTTACTTGTGTAAGCAAAACATATGCAGAAGATTTAGCACTCTTGCATCGGTACACGTTGAAACGTTTGGTTAGTGGAATCGATTGGATTTCAAACTTTTGCCAATACTGTACGCACCGGACGACTTGAAAACGTATGCTCTAAGGTAGGATGGCTCTCAAAACAGACATTCTTGCGTCTTCTGTACTGTCGGATTTTATTGGTTGCAATGTGCATTTATCAATTGGGAATTCAAGGTGAAGAATCTCGGGTTATTTTTAAACCAAGTCGCTAGTTCCCCCGAACACGCTAGCTACTAGCGCTAGCATGTTACAACGAAAACAACAACATTGTTGATTCATTCATTGTTGTCAACAATTTCAACTTTTGAGCTGCTGGGAAAGGAAAATAAGAGACCTTAAGGAGGGTATTTGGAGAGATCTCAAAATCGAAACTCTTGACCACAAATCTATTTTTAGCCAGAGCTAGCCACGGCTAGCGGCTCACATATATCACAATTGCATTATGGTAAAAGCCTTTTTACCATCTTATAATGACACCTTAATCAAAATGGTCAGAACACACTTTGGTAGACTTTGTCGGTTGGAAATGCTTTCGATGAATCTTTGTAATTCCGGACACTTCTTTGCCGTTCCCATTCGACATTCCATGGACCGCCACACAATGTGGGGCAAATGACGACATGTGAATACTATCTAGAACAGGGGTGCTCAAGTTCGGTCCTCGAGACCCCCTATCCAGCCTGTTTTCCATGTTTTACTCCTGCAGCACAGCTGAATCTAATGGTCAGCTAATCAGCAAGCTTTGCAGAAGCCTGATAACGATCCTGATCATGAATCAGGTGTGTTCGTGGAGAGAAACATGGCAAGCAAGCTGGATAGGGGCTCCAGGACCGGAATTGAGCACCCCTGATCTAGAAGTTTCATTTCACATTGTTGTTCGCCCAATTTTGCACCCGTGAACGGCACACGTGTGCACCATTGTGAAGCGGTTCATGAAAACCCGGAATGAATGAATCAAAGTAACTTGTAGTTAGCAAAACGAGCGCCCCTCAGCATTTGGTTGCATTGTCTTGCTGGTCGTTTGCCCCACGAAAGGCCTGTTGGGTCGAGGTGGGGGTCGGTGACTATGTATAGGACACACACACACGCACACACACACACGCACACACACACACACACACACACACACACACACACACACACACACACACATACCTGTTTATATGGTATAGACTGACAAATTTCAGAAACAGGCCCGGTGGTGATTTAAGTTGACACACCTTTTAAAAGGGTTTAGAATGATGGGAGTAAGGCTAAATCACTTCAAAAAAATTGAGAAGAATTTAGCACCCTTCAGAGCTTAGAAAAGAGGTTAACAACCTGAGATATCAGACCTGACAAAATGGTGGTTTGGGACGACACTTGAATTGTGGTTTACAAGGACAAAACAGGATTAAGGTGACTTTAAAGGGACAAGGTAGTCACGCCCCCCACCACCCAAAATTAACATAAATACACCACCTGACACCACTATGCATTAGGTGAACAGAACCAAAAGAGAGCAATTGGATATAGATGGATGATGAATTCACCCCTGTAAGTGTTTCTTCATGACTAATACAAAAAATACGACAGTAATGAGCATCAACATTATTGAGACTTTAAAAAGGCAATTACCTCACATTTGCAGCCACACAAATTAAGACGCAACTGCACAAAGAATGTAGGAAAGTGTCTATTTAATGACACAGGCTCCTTTAAACCTCAGAAATTAGCAACCCCACACTAACCAAGCTGTAATATCACAAACGTAAAAACATACAAACGCAATCTAAATTAAAGTAAACACAGATGTTTTATTAACAAGTATGACTGGTCTAGACACTGTACACTGTTTTCTACAAAGTCCTTTCTAATCAAGGTGTTCCGAGCCACTACGCACTACGTGTTGGTGTTCCATTTTTATCCTACTGAAAATCCAGAGCCTTGTAGTTTAATATTCCAATATAGAGTTTATAGTAGTAGTGATAGACAGTGCCGACACCATACTGATTATTTGTAGTCAAAGAGGCCAATAACCACATTTGGAGCTGATATTCATTTGTAGCAAAAGAAAAAAAATGGGGTCAAAATTAATATTTTTTTAAATGTTGAAATGCTATTAAGCATGTTTATAACTTTCAAATTTGTTAAAGGCTTTTAGTTTAATTTTAAACATTAAGTTTTAAAACAAATTGGGCTATTTGCTAACAAAAAGTGCTGGGTGCTGCCAGGGTCATTAGCTTGTGTTAAGGTCAATTGAAAATTAGGCAAGTAAATGGGGTATATGCCACGGGGAAAGCGGGACTTGCAACTTCCGTAAGTCACACACCTACGCTGATACCAGTTATTGTAGCGCCATATAGGCCGTGCCCCATACTCGCACTTCCACCCTTATGTTGCAACAGTAACCAGAAACAGCGTGTGTGTGACCTAGTCCCACCTCCTTTGTGGCATATACTTCAGATCTCCCTTAAGATTTTCGTTTTAATTTCTAAGAGAAAAAGTGCAGGGAGTTCTTAGTGTCTGAAGAATTAAGTGAAAATATAATTAAATACATAAATAAAAAGTTCCCAGAATTTAGTTTTAAATGAAACTCTCATGCTGGTATCTCACTGAGTGATGAATGCTTGGGTAAATAGCAAATTTGTTGTTTTTTTTGTCACGGTTCATATAAGGTTTCAGAAGATGCTTGCAGAAAGTGAAAAACTGTCTGAACATGTTAAAAAAAACTTTGCAACAGGAAATACTGACAAGTGAAAACTGAACATTTCTGCAACCTTTTATGAATCCCGACAAAAACCCCAAATTCTCTATGTTCGCAAGCATTCGTTGCTTAGTGAGATACCAGCAAATGGGTTTACCGTCTCTTCTGGGCCTGCCTTTTGGCTGTGGTTATTCGGTTTCTCACAAAGTCTCTAATATTCTGTACAGTCCGTTGTGACAGCACAGGGTCTTCTGCCCGCTTACACTGGCTGCATTCAACTTTGGAGGCAAGTTTTCCTTTTTTTATGTGGCTTCCAAAATGTCGCATCACTGCAGCGACCTCGGCTTTGCTCCACATTTTCTTTGGCTGTCTCCTTCCCTCACTTTCTTGATCAGCATCGTCTTTTCCTGAGAGGACTGTAAGTAAACAAAACAAAAAATACATATATATATATATATTTACAGATACTTGAACAATCAGAAGGTAAGTCTAACTAATGTCACAGATTATTTGTCAATTACAGTGGCTGCAACACAAAAACAGGAAGTAGATAGTACTCTCCACAGCCATTATTTATGGCCTAATGCAGGCTATTGTGTGGCTGCAGGATGGCAAAAGAAAAGACCATTACCGACTGCATCTAGTCTTAAGCAGTTACGTGACTTTATTTTATGTTTTTTTTTTTAGCTCATTTCATTGCTCAGGAGGCCTTACATCATTGCATATTTTCATAACATAATCCAAAGACCCTAAAGCTTGTCTTACCGCCAGTTGAAGGGACTGTGTCTCCTACTGTAGACGTCACATGTGACAGCTTATCTGGTAAAAACAAAAACGACGTGTGAAAATTGTCTCATCAACAAATACTGATACCGGGCGGCCTTTGTTGCCCCGTCTGCTGAGAGAAAATTTGTAAAGTAGACAGAGAACCTACCGTGGCCACCAGAGTTCTGTTCCTGCTCAAGGATCGTAGAGTCTGAGGCTGGATCCAGGTCTTTGCCATCTTCACAAAGTGGTCCTCCGACCTCTGTGTCGCTGCCCTCTGAGTCACTGCCATCATTATTTTCATTCTCACTGAATGATAAGTTATCTAGAAAAAGATAGTCATAAGAAAAGATCAGTGAGACATCAGACCCCAAGGCCTCAAGTTTTAGAATTGTTCTGCCAATTTAATAATGTACACACAATCTCTTAAATTCCTCCACCAAATACTAAATTTTGTATCAACACTGATGATAATCTAAAATTACTCCAAACTATCCTGGAGGGAGTTAGGGAGGCATACAGAACATTAAAAAAAAAGTTTTCTAGTCATAAATTTCAATGGCAAACATTTCCTCACATTTCAGCATAGGTGACCTTGTTGACTGATTAAACACCAACATTATGTTGTACTGTGTACAAGTTTAAAGCAGATAATGTGATGCTATTTAGATAAATACGTTGCATTTGCTATAGAAAAACTAGCTGTAAGCTGTAACAGATGCAAGATGGAAAGGATGCCACTCCTTAGGGGTGAGAGCGATAATTGTTTTTTTTTATGCATCAATCGTTGTATAAAAAAAAATTCTGCTTCGATTCAGAGTTACCGGTATTAAAAATAGATTTTTAAAGTTTATATAAATTTTTTAAAAAAAACACTGTCATCTTCTGCATATTGCACTGGGAGAAGTTAAACATTTGTTACAGCAAACGCTGACACACTATTGTAAACCAGGTTGCCTTGCCACTTTAATAAAAGTCAGTGTGAAATATAAATCTTTGCTTTTCCTTGAGTTCTGCAATTGTTTTAAAAACGTACCAGTGGTTTACATTAGCTATGAAATGTAAGCAAATGTACTAATGATGCATCTAAAGCGAATCGAATCTTGAGGTACCCATATTTTCCCACCCCTGATAAACAGGACATCATCTGACATTCTGAACACTCACCTTCAATTTCAATTTCATCCAGAGATTTACCCTGTAGACCAGAAAGCTCTCCTTTTTCTATGGATAAGAGCAGTTTTGAGATCTTGGCCAACTGCATGGTTGGGACCGGCAACCTATAGAAATCCCTATGGACTCTGATATCATGCCCCAGGAAATCTGCAACCTGGTCAAGTTCATTTTTTTTCAAATTCAGTATCTGTGTGAGTGTGGCGACATGTTTTCTAAGTTGTGTAGATCTGAGGAGCTCTGGCTGTTTAGCTCCACACAGGCTTGCGTAAATACGCAAGCAATCACATCCTCTGTAGTATGTTAAAGTTTTGGGTCTTCCAAATAGAAAAATATTCTCATCTGGGACACCACACTCCTTCCTTTTATTGGTTAGAAGTGACAGCGCTTCTATCGTAGATGGTGCAAGAAGAACCACCACCTTTCGCTCTCTTTTCCCAACAAGTTCTACTCTGGTGAAATAGTTGCACAACCTTTGCTCGAGCTGAGAAAGACCCAAGGCAACATCTTTGTGCAGCTTTGTGCTGTCTCTCTCATTAAAACCTTTGCTGAGCATTTTTGAAACTTCTCCAGCGCGTCTCCGATTAAAAACAATTATTTGTGCTAAAGTAAGTTTCGCAAGCTCAGCATAGTTTTTCGGTGTTGCTTCCTCTACCAAGTTACTAACAGCACTGTCAGCAGTCTTCTGAAGGTACTGGTGAAGTACCTGGACATCCTCCGTAAAGGGCAGTGTTGGTGGCTTATTATACTTGGCACTGCTCAGTGTGCTCAGAGCTTTGTGGGAAATCAACTCACACCACTTGGAGGTATATAGTTTCCTAAATGTTTCAGTTTCCTTCACCAGTGTTGCATCTTCTGCCATTAGTGCACGACAATGAATGATGTCGCAGATTTTGTTTAGTGTGTGCCCCAATTTCAAAGCCAGGCTTGGTGTATGGTAGGAGAGGCTTTCTTCGTCAAATCCAGCAACTTGCTTCACTGCTTGAACAACTGTTTGAAAGTTTGAGGGCTTTATGGCTTCCTCCAGGCTGTGTACAGAGAAGTTTGCTCGCAGACATACCAGCAGTCGTCCCACTTCTCGGAGCTTTTGTCGAATATGTTCGTACTTTGTGGGATCTTGACCATGTTTATTGTACAGGGACTGGGCCAAATGAACAATAGATAGGTCATTTCGTACAGCAAGGCCAATCTCATCCGTCTTCATTGTGCTAAGAACCTTCCACATTCCACTCGAGAAGTGTTGACTGAATACGGTATCTTGGGCTGTAGCTAAACACAGAACTCTGGCTCTTCCAGCTTGTTTATCCAGATTGCAATTTTCTGGCCTTAAGGGACATCTTCGGACATGTCTCCACAGATCTTTGCGTACGTATAAGCCCTGGCAGTGCATACAATGCACAAAGTTTCCAGCCACTGCAGTAGATTTTGGCCTCCTTTTCACTTTTAATTGTCCATTTTCACCTTGGAGTATGGCAGTGTTATGTTGAAAGTTTCCTCTGTTTCGCATTTTTTCAAACAAAGTCTTGCGCTCCTGAGAGTGATCAGGGAGGTAAAATGCATATGCAACTTCTGGGTGAGACATGTGTACTTTCAGGTGGCGAGTCAGTCTGCTTTGTGGCTTACCACAAACAAAACAGTAATTTCTATTGGTCAAATTAAGATGTTCTAGAGATTTTTTATCTTTGTTCTTCACATGCTTATTTGATGAGTCTTTGCTAGAAATTTCTGAATCTGACGTTTCGCCAGCAATGACATCTGTGGGCAAACATTTTGATGTGCCAGCTTCATTTGGAAAATGTGTGTCCAAACTGTTAGAGTTGTTAGTGGGTAAGGCTGGTATTCCTTCCCTCTGTCGCACTTTAGACTGATTAGGCACCAAAGTCATGCTTGAATCTGAATCATCATCTGAATCAGGGACATATTCACTTCCAGAGTTCTGCTCCTCATCCGAGTCTAATATTTCATCGTCTCCTTGCTTCCGTCTGTAGCAGGACAGATGCCAGACTCTTGAACATGCTGTGAACAGAGTTAGAAAATGTTGGGTCAAACAAACAGTGCCAGTTACAGTTACAACATAACTTCTTTAAACAATTTTCTTCTCTGTACCAATCAGTGCTGTATTTTATATTGTGTAAGAAGAGTTGCCAGTAATTAAATCGTTACATCATGTCCACAATGCAGACAACTGTTCGGTTGCCATTTGCATCATTTGTTTGGTTTCTGGCTGTATCGTCTAAATTTGGACTCAAAGCAATGCTATCAATATATGGTTTACCTTTGCATCTGTATCCAGTCCATGTAAAAGAAGATATAGGTCCCAAGCATAGAACACACTTATCAAAGGCTGACAGTGTTGAGACCTCAAGAAGGTGTTTCCAACAGTCCTGGGGAGGGTAGGGGGTAATTTATTTAGAAAGTGTTGGCAAAATATTTATTAAGCATGTGGGATTGCTAGCAACAAAAAAAAAACTTAGATGAACAAATATGTACAAACTGACTTCAATTATCAAGCATCCAATGAAGTTTCTCAGAGCACAAAAATATTGCTGATGACTTGACATGCACAGGAAACAATTGTTGAACGTTAACTGTAATTGGACTTTAAATAACACTCATTAGAGATGAAGTAATTTACCTTTTGAGAACTGGTCTGTGGCTCAAGTTCTGGACTCAGGTCACCCTGGCACAAGGTCAATGTGGAGTCACTTGTCTCCATCATGTACTGAAAAAAAAATACAGAGACAATACACACAGGTGTAATCAGACAGTTTGATTACTACAAATTCACTGAAGTTGCAGAAATATGCATGAGCGCCAAACTTTGACAGTTTTTAATTGCCAGATGGCGTTGAAATTCATTTAACAACCACGTATACCTGTTCAATATCTTCAACCTCTAAGGGTTGGGCTGACCTCTTTGTGTCGGAATGCTGCAAAAGAGACAGGAAGGAAACATTAAACATAGACAGACCTTCATAAAGACAACGCTTTACATCACATTGCTGATTCAGAGTGATGCAGGATCAAGAAACATTGAGTTTATGTTAGGTCATTTCAAAAACAACAGCCTACCAAGTATATTGATATACTGTATGTATAGTGATTCTAATCCACAGATAGGTGAAAGTGGGTGACTGTGAGACTTAAAGATACAATGAGGTTAAATGTCCCTCTAAACCATATGATTATGTGAACACACACACACACACAAGTAGGTGAGTGCGACTCCACTTCTATAGCAAATGCTTTCTCGGCAAAAGTCAGTGTATGCCAGTGTCAGTCTATGCCATACTTGGACACAACACACATTCAAACCTATGGATGAGGTTGTGACTTAAAACTTGAACATACTATCACGAAATGTGTCAGTCCAATACATAATAAATCTAGGTGATAACACACACACACACACTCGGTCTATTCAAAATATTATCAAGCCTTCAATAAGTTTTTCTGTACACTAAAATATTACTGGTGACTTGATTGAGCACTGCAAACAATTACTGTAGTTGGATGCTAAATGACACCCAATAGTGATAAAGTAATTTACCTTTTGAGAACTATTGTGCGGTGGACTCAGGTCATTCTGGCTCAAACTCATTGAGGAGTGCCTTGTCTCCATCATGGACTTAAAGAGAAAAATACAGAGGCAATACACACAGGTCCCATCAAACTGTTTGATTACAAATTTGTTTCAAGTTGCAGAAATATGCATGAGCAGTAAACTTTGACAGTTTTTAATTGCCAGATGGCATTGATATCCATTTAACAACCACATGTACCTGTTCAATATTTTCAACCTCTGAGGGTTGGGTTGACCTCTCTGCATCAGAATGCTGCAAAAGAGACAGGAAGTAAACATTAAACATAGACATACCTTCATTGAGACAACGCTTTACATTACGTTGCTGATTCAGAGTGATGCAGGATCAAGAAACACTGAGTTTATGTTAGGTCATTTAAACAACAGCCTACCAAGTATATTGATATACTGTATGTATAGTGATTCAACTCCACAGAAAGGTGACATTGGGTGACTGTGAGACTTAAAGATACAATGAGGTTAAATGTCCCTCTAAACCATGAGATTATGTGAACACACACACACAAGTAGGTGAGTGCGACTCAACTTCTACAGCAAATGCTTTCTCGACAAAAGTCAGCGTATGCCAGTGTCAGTCTATGCCATACTTGGACACAACACACATTCAAACCTATGGATGAGGTTGTGACTTAAAACTTGAACATACTATCACGAAATGTGTCAGTCCAATACACAATAAATCCAGGTGATAACACACACACACACACACACACACACTCGGTCTATTCAAAATATGATCAAGCCTAGAGCACTGCAAACAATTATTGTAGTTGGATGCTAAATGACAATCATTAGAGGAAAACGTAATTTACCTTTTGAGAACTGGTCTGTGGCTCAAATGCTGAAATCAGATCACCCTGGCTCAAACTCATTGAGGAGTGCCTTGTCTCCATCATGCACTGAAAGAGAAAAATACAGAGACATTACACACAGGTGCCATCAGACTGTTTTGTTTCAAGTTGCAGAAATATGCATGAGCGGTAAACTTTGACAGTTTTTAATTGCCAGATGGCATTGATATCCATTTGACAACCACATGTACCTGTTCAACATTTTCAACATCTGAGGTTTGGGCTGACCTCTCTGCATCAGAATGCTGCAAAAGAGACAGGAAGGAAACATTAAACATAGACATACCTTCATTGAGACAACGCTTTACATTACGTTGCTGATTGAGAGTGATTCAGGATCAAGAAACACAGAGTTTATGTTAGGTCATTTAAAAAACAACAGCCTACCAAGTATATTGATATACTGTATGTATAGTGATTCAACTCCACAGAAAGGTGACATTGGTTGACTGTGAGACTTAAAGATACAATGAAGTTAAATGTACCTCTAAACCATGAGATTATGTGAACACACACACACAAGTAGGTGAGTGCGACTCAACTTCTACAGCAAATGTTTTCTCGGCAAAAGTCAGCGTATGCCAGTGTCAGTCTATGCCATACTTGGACACAACACACATTCAAACCTATGGATGAGGTTGTGACTTAAAACTTGAACATACTATCACGAAATGTGTCAGTCCAATACACAATAAATTCAGGTGATAACACACACACACACACACTCAGTCTATTCAAAATATTATCAAGCCTTCAATAAGTTTTTCTGTACACTAAAATATTACTGGTGACTTGATTGAGCACTGCAAACAATTATTGTAGTTGGATGCTAAATGACACCCATTAGTGATAAAGTAATTTACCTTTTGAGAACTATTCTGGCTCAAACTCATTGAGGAGTGCCTTGTCTCCATCATGGACTGAAAGAGAAAAATACAGAGACAATACGCACAGAAATGATGTTTGATTACAAATTCACTGAAAGTGCAGAAATATGCATACAGTTTTTAACTGCCAGATGGCGTTGAAATCTATTAAACAACTACATGTACCTGTTCAACTCCGGAGGGTTGGGCAGACTTCTCTGCGTCAGAATGCTGCAAAAGAGACAGGAAGGAAACAAACACAGACATGGATGAGTGGTAAACTGTCTGTTTTTTAAGAGTTAAAGGTGGCGCTAAAATCCAATTAACAATCCCGTTGTGTACTTTTAATAGGGTTGTCAAAAGTATCGATACTTTTCAAACACATCATATCCGGATACAATATCACTTTATCAATACTGCAGCGTCAGCCGTGCACACTCCACTAGCATCACTGCCTCGGCAGATAGGCTCCCGCACCCAGGAGAGCCCACACTGCAACCTTGCTTGTTCAGTTATGTTTTACAGCTGCTTAGTATGGCCAGTGTGGTGGCAGGAGGGCTAAACGTGCCAGTTTTGGTGGACAAGAAAAAGCCAGATGCCTTGTTTTGTTATCAGCCGTTAGCTGGCTACCACGGTTAGACTTATGCTCAGTAAGTGACTGTTGTTTTATTATTATCCATTAGCCACGGCCTCACAGTTAGCTTAGTGTGCATTGCTGCTTCAAGTTGTGCCTCATTTTTAGTAAATTCAGGGCTCATATGCAAGCCATGAAGTGCACAGGAGCACATTGACATGCTTGTCTTTAAAAAAAAAAAAAAAAAAAAACTTCCAACCACAAAGAAAATTCAGACCAGTGATACGACAGGCTCAGACAGTCATTCATAGAATAAAGTGGCATTTTTTAATATGGCATATTCTTTCATTTGTTTAAATTATTTATTTGCATGTGAAAAAGTGATTGTCCTATTTATTTTTGTTATTTTAGGATTAGTATATCTTTTGGTATGGTATTGAATGGTATTAAGTATCAAGTATTTTCCTGGGTATCGATATTGAGTTTGAAATTTTAGTATTGTGACAACCCTAACCTGTAAATAGCGTATGGACTGTAAAAGAGCACTAAAAGAGTGTACATGATTTACCTCTTGAAAAGGTTTCCGAGCATCTGTGGGCGCTGTAGATGTAGTTTCCTCTATGGTGAGCTTGGATGTGGATGTGTTTTGTTGGCCAGATTCCTGAGGTTTAAATTGACAAACATCATGAGTTTAATTCAGTCAATACTGATTTTCAGATCACTAACCACTCATCACATTCTGATATGATACCTTGCTTCTCCATGGCCAGTCAGAGTCGCCATAATTATATGTAATCTCCTCTCCTGTGTCAATGTCCCGTGTCGCAAATAAACACAGATGGGGCTTTCCTTGCACATTTAAATACTTCATTGTGGAATTTGGGTTGATGTGGTCATCATTGACCAGTCTTCCTAGTGACCCATCCTCTGTTGCTGCATCAACACTTCAAATAGAAAACCAATTATTAATATTATATAGTTAGAACTTGGTAGTGTTGATTCGGGTTTTGACTCAAAGCTAATGAATCTAAACAAATTATGGACTTTTAATATGGACTAATTAAATGGAGCATGGACTTAATACGCACCACCAAGTTCTTCCGTCAAAGCGAAACTCAAACATGAATGCTTTCATTTTGTCATGGTACAATCTCTGTCTCCTCTCACATTCTTGTTTGCTTAGAAGTGCACCACGATATTCTAGCAGGAAGTCTCCTTTTTCAAAAGAAGCACAAGCAAAGACCCCTCTCCCTAGTAATGACAAAAATAATAATGAAGTCAGGTGGAAGATTGACTTTTTAGTTAACTGTTATTGTGAGATGTATCTTACCTTTGAATTCACTGATGTATTTCACATCAAGTCCATGTTTGTCTCTTCCGGTATCGATATAAAGCATTGCTTCTTTTTTGGGATTCAAACACCTTCGCCTTGGCATGTTTTTCTTTAAATCAAGAGCCTCTGTACCCAAAGAAAAATTAAAGATTCGAAAAATGAAATGATTGTTATAAACAATAATATAAACATCTCATATTTTAAAATCAAAATAATCCTCACAAATCAAACTACAACGATCCAAAGTCTAATGCTTTTCAATAAGAGATGACGTCACCTCGGAATTGTCAATACGTGAAAATGCTCAAGCTCGCTCATTAATTAAGTAACAGATGGCTAAAGATAAATACAAACGTTAGAGAAAAGGGAGTGGATATTTTCCTGCTAGCGCTTTTTTTCCGGTGCATAATTCGTAGGCCTACTTGTAGTTCTTGCGCGACCCACGGCAAGATAGCTGTTAAAGGCGAGACCGACAACTCTTCTGCTGGCGCTATTTTGCCGGCGCAGAATTGGTACTTGTAGTTCTCTCGCGTTTCACAGCAAAATATAGTGCTAAGAGGCTACCGGCAACTCTCCTGCTAGCGCTATTTTGCCGACACAGAATTCAAACTTGTATAGTTCTCGCGCAGTTCACGGCAAAATAACGCTAAGTGAGCTTTTAAAACACGGCAAAATATCCGCTTCGTAAAGAAAATTAATCCATCCATCCTTGATCCCAACCGCCTGTCCTAATATGAGATAATTATTATGGTGGAACAACCGTCACGAACGTGTTTAAATGAGATATCTGAATAACCAGCAACAACAAACGAGGCATCTGCGTCAACGAATTAAAAAGGTTCCATTTTCTATCATGAAACCTTTTTAAAACAGCGTAAAAAGTTGCCCTGCCTTGATGAAATTACCTCACCGCAACAAAAATAACCGTGTTCTCATTAAATTGGGTGTATTTACCATGAATATATGCTTGTTACTTACCGTGCAGTTAGTTCTGCGTTGTGTTTGTCTGCATCCCACGTTGACGCGTGTGGCTTTCGCGGGAGATCCGGTATACCTCACGCCCACATTACACGTCATGCCACCGCCCCCTTTGTGTGTACTTTTGTGTGTGTGTGTGAAAGTGCAATAATAAAAAACGGCCAGTAGGATGTCATACACACACACAAAATCTCAGACGAGGGGATTACACTGACAGATCAAAAAATCATATTTATAAGATATTTAGAAATGAATTCATGCATAATTATTGTCCTAGCTGAGTAGTAGGCCCACATTTTTCTCTTTTTACAGAAAAAAACGTTTTTATAGACCCTAAAAAATTAAAAAACAAGTCTTGAATTAGGCCGACACTGCCTGTGTCGCTCTAAACACAAGTGTCAACTTTTCCCAGGTCAAATGTCAGATCATTTGTCGGTCTAAACCACATTAACAAACGCACACACACACACACACACATATAGTGCTGTTTAAAAGTTTGTGAACCTCTTGAGCAATTTGGAATTTTCAATTGTTTCAACCTGATTTTGTTAAATAACAGGTGTAGGTTTAGCATTTTAAAGCATTTCTAATTTTTATTTTTTTACGTCAATTGTGTAGTCAAAACTAAATTAGAAAGAGTTTTTGGTCAATTCATGTAGGTGCAAAAGTAAGTGAACCCTGAGCTGCATTGCTTAAAACAAGCAGTCAAGTAGGATCAGGTAGGACAAATTAGTAGCTAAACTAACCACTGAAATGGACCGACTGAAATGGGAGAGTCTTAGCGAAAAGATTGTGCATCACTGACTGAAACAGAGACATAACCACATCATTTAAGTCTTACCCAGGTGAACCTATACAGGTCAGTCATGCTGAGAGGAAGAGAAATCTCTGGGGACTTCAGGAAGTGGGTAGTGACAGCACATCTGTGTGGGGAAAGCTATAAAGTCATCTAAAAAAATTGAGCTTCATCATTCCACTGTGAACTAGAGAACACTGAAAATTACTACAATCCAGCCTAGAAGTGGATGACCTTCTAAAATATCAGCAGGACCCACAAGACAAATGATAATTCAAGTGAAAGCCAACTTGTGCATCACATCAAGGGATTTGCAGACCTCTTTTGCTGCATCTGGGACACGTGCATGCTTCAATAATCAGAAGATAATTAGATCGACAAGGCTTTCATGGAAGCCTTGCTAGGTAGAAGCATCTGCTCACAAAAACGAACAAAGCTGCCCATCTCAACTTTGCCAGCGAGTACCTGGACAAACCTGAAGCTTTTTGGAAGTCCATTCTGTGGACAGATGAGTCCAAAATGGAACTGTTTGGTCACAACTAAAACAGTCATTTTTGGTGAAAAGTCAACACTGCATACCAGCAAAGGAACCTTCTCCCTATAGTGAAGCAGGGTAGTGAGGATGTTAAGTTCTGGGCTGGCTTTTCATCCTCCGGACCAGGACAACTTCACATAGGGAATCATGAATTCAGAGGAATATTGTGAAATCCTGGATCATAACCTGAAGCCGTTCTTTGTGAAGTTACAGCCTGGTAGAAGATGGATCATGCAACATGACAATAATCCAAATAATTACAGTAATACAACCAAGGAATCTCTGAAGAACAACAAGATTCATGTTCTGGATGTGCCCAGTTAAAATCCTGACTTAAATTATTTAAAAATACTGTAGTGGGACCGGAAGCGGGCAGTTTATGCTAGACGCCCATCCAACCTCTCTCGTATCTTTTCATATTAAGAGCTATCTAATTTTTTAACATGAAATAACTTGCGAACTTCAGGCACATATTTAAAATTGTAAAATACAGCTTGACACCAGTGCCCACAAATATATGCATTATTATTAAATTTATGACTAAATTATGTTATAGTGACTCATTTGAACGACGTGGAATGCTTTTATTTTGTTAAGTTCTCGGATGCGCATTGATTTAAAGTGATGCCGCTTTACTGCATGCCAGAGCCACTGCTCTGCTGGCAAGCGAGCCAAAAGCACGACTGTGTGTTACACTTAAGAGCTATTTTGTAGAGTTGCTGAATAAAATATGCCTCACATCTAAAGATTAAGTGGCTTGGGGTCACTACAACTGACAAGACGGCGTCCATTCGGCTCTTGGCTCTCACCGGGTTTGAGAGTGCCATGGACACCTCTTATTGGAGCAACCTAGCTCATTGCTAACAGCTAACCGAGTGTGTTCCGTCAAAGCAGGGAACAGGTGCAAGGGCAACACAGATTGTGTGTTTTAGGTCCAGTGTAGTACAGTGCATTTCTATTGGGTATATATATATATATATATATATACATGTGTAATTATTTATTATTATTTTTTCCACATTAGGAGAGCTACATGTGTGCTCGGCGCGCTTTAGCCCACATTAGGAGAGGCCACGCCCCACCCCCACATGGAATTACATGAAACCTGACGTGCAAAGGATTACTCAGATCAGAATTGGCGCCGTATTTGGCGATAGAAGATTACATTTTTCTTGCCAATTACATCAGCAAACTTCCATTCAAATGAACGAAGGCGGCTGTCATTTACGCACCGGATACGCCATCGTAATCACCTGACCAGGATAAAGCCTGGTTTATACTTCTCTGTTTGCTCTCGCGTTAAGTACGCCGTAGTTCGTGGCTGGGTGCTGCCACACCTCCAAATCTTGTGCGCCGTAGATGGCGGGTCATAACATTGCTCGTGATTGGTTCCTTTGATGGCGTAGTGTCAGGTTTAGGCAACCTGAAATATTTAAGACAACAATCAGAAAATAAGAGAGTTATATTATTTTACTTGACGAGGAGAGCAGACAGAGACTTCACAATCTCCATTTTACTCTGAACCAGACTCTGCTGCCCTCCTCCTTTTTATTGTTTTTTGCCTAGTTACTTAGAAGCTGCTCTCTAAAGAGTGGGGGCAGCTCCAAAACAGTCACAAATCCAAATCATCACACAGTCATGGATACAATTCATCACACAGTTAACAATGCAGACATGTTTAAGGTTAAGGTTAAGGCCTCAATCGTAAAACGTTCCAGTCGCCATCCTGTGGTAAGATCACAGCTCTTGTTCTTGTCAAGGAAGATGACAGGATCATGGGTCATCCTCCCCCTCACAGAACCAACTCCTCACGACTCAGAGACTAAATATGAGGTAAATACACATATATAGGATATACATCAAACTTAACACGTACTCAGCTTTTTTTTCTCTCCCCTTGGATAGTTTCCGTGAAGACAACTGTGTTTGTAAGCGCAGGCGGCGCAAATCCACTTCCCGCCCAGGAGACCACATTTGTGTGTGATTAGGTGTCTGAGACGAGGAAAGAAAAAAAAAAACAGTTCACTAAGCATGGGGCAGTAACCGTTGCAATTAATTGTTAAATAATTGCTATGGTGATGAGCCAACTCTCCCTCCCGGCTTTGTTCCGAAAATTAGCCATAAAATGCAGAGGTATCTCCACTCTGTGGCGTCCGAGCCAATAGCAGCCGTAGTGAAAACACCTGATGTGTCTTGGGATGTGTATTGCGCACAAGTAAGAAGGCAAACGCACGAACAACACTCCGCCGTATGGTCTCGGCCATCGCCTGACGCAGAAATATAACGAGGCCTTAATAGCGTTGCCCACAGTATGTTCTTATTTTGATGCTTCATCTGTTTTTAAAAAAAATCTGGGAATAATATGCCAGAGATATTTGCACTTTTATTTGTTATACTGAATGCCTAATCAAATACTGGAAAATTTGTTGAAGTTAATTGCCTTCAATTATCTTGTTTTTTTACTAGACACAGGCCTTTCTGTGTAGGTGCCAGCGTGTACAAGTAACAACTGTGGTCTGTTCTAAAAATAGCTAAACAGTGATGGGACAATAGTTGGGTTTCTATCCACCCATTTTTATTCAAATTTTCAAGAAATGCGAAAATAAAACTGAATGGAAACGGCAGAAATTCTAAAAGGACCCAAAATTTGCAAAAAAGTTTTTTTACGCTTGGAGGGGGTGGATTTTGAAGCGTGTTGAAAAAAGGAAAATGCCAATTTTGGCTATGGAAACAGGTTTTGTGAATAACCGCTGAAAAGACTGGATACACGTAGCACGTTTTGGCCGGACATTACGTCACACGTACGTTTGTAGTCCCAAAGCAATGTTGGACGATAAAGTAAGGTATGTTTGGGGGGGGGGGGGGGGGGGACGAAACATAAATATTTTTGGAATAAACAAAGAAGTGAATATTTTGCTATTTTAGATGTAAAACAGCAAAGAAACACTACGGTTTATTAAGAATTACAAAAGAAAACTCATACAACGTCATCACACGGCCCAGTAACTTCCTGGTCATCGTCGTCTTCTTATAAATTACTGGTGGATCACATCTCTATGGTGTATACCGCTACCTACAGCGGCTGAGTCCCCTCTCAATATTCGCAAAAGTAGAACAGATGGAAAGTCACACGTCCGTTTTGCGCATTTTCAGTAAATTCGCCTAAAAAAATTGAAACAATTGGATGGAAACCTGACTACTGACTTGCTAAAAATAATTAAAAGAAGAAAAGTTTATTTTCTTTAACTTATCATGGTACACGTTTCTTAATTTACCAAATATTCTACATTTTGTTAAAAATGTAATATATTGTGTTGAATAAAAAAAAGAGCTGTCTTTATTGACTTAAATGTTACAAACATAGGACAAAAATAACAGCTTAAATGAAAATGAAATAAAAATAAAACTCCAGGATAGAGTGAATCCGCAATAAGTAAACTGTGAAGTAGTGAGGCACCACTTTAGGTGTCCAAACGTATAGGCTGGTGTAACGAGTATACACAGAATAACGCAGATGACTCAAGATAAAACTACGGAGCAAAGTGAAGTGGGCTGCAACTATAAATGAACACATCAGAGAAGGTAACTTTTAACACATCAGAGAAGGTAACTTTTAACAAAGTGCTTTAGTGACAGCACGTCATCAATAACAATAGTCCTACAAAAATTAAACAATTAAAGAAAATAAAAATGAGCCATTGAAAAATAAAGAGTCGTATTAAGTCTGTTAGTCAAGTCTAAAAGTCTGTGAACACTAATTTTTCCACTTGAATCCTTAAGGTGTTTCTTTTCCAAAGGTTTGTGTGAGAGTTCTGTTTGTTGGTAGTGTGCTACCAAACTGTAGCGAGTTTCGTGAATGATGATGGTTCTTCGCTGTTCAAGCTCAATGGTCCAGGAATCTTCCATGAAGTTTCGATCCACTCAAAAGACCTGACCTGTTTTTACAAACAGGATTTTTACTCATCTCAAATAATGAGATAACGTAAAAGCTTCCTTCATCACATTAACTTAAAAAAATTTACACAACCAGCTTTGGCATCAATAAACGTTTTTAAAACGTTAGCATATCTTACTGATTAGCTCATCTACGTATGCAAGGTAACTTGGCTTTAGCTTATCGAACCCAAAAATTATCACGAACATGGTTCCTGGTCACTACTCCTGTCTTCAGCAGCTGTCTTTGTTGATTTATATGCATACAGTATAAGATGGGTTTTATTCACTTTAAACGTTGATTCTGAGAGTTTGTTTTCTCTGCTGCGGTGGCCTCGTCTAACGTGCTCGTACCTCGCCGTTGACTTGACTTGACTCTCGAAAGTTCTCTCTTGGCCTGTCAATCAGGTGACTATTGGGGAGGGACCTCCTGTTTAAATCAATTTCAACTTCTGATGATGCAATAAATTTTTGTTGTTTTTTTAATCTTTTTTATTATAACCCTTAGTTGGTCACAGGGTTAGAGTGGCTTTCAGCCATTTAGTTCAGAGAGTTGATCAATGGTTTTATTTAATGTATTTTTCATGTTTCTAAATTTCAATGTGTTTGGTCGCAGGTGGAAGGAATGGCTATGGTGCCAAACTTTGCAATATATTCAGTACCAAATTCACTGTGGAAACTGCCTGCAAGGAGTACAGACACAGTTTCAAACAGGTGGGAAAATATCCTTCATATACAACAAATGTGATTCCAGCGTACAATAACTTAATTTTTATCTGCATTGTTACAATTTTCTGCATCCAGACATGGCAGAACAACATGAGCAAGACTTCAGAGCCCAAGATCAAGTTCTTTGATGGAGATGATTTCACCTGTGTGACTTTCCAACCAGACCTATCTAAGTTTAAGATGGAGAAACTGGATACGGATACAGTAGCTCTTCTTACACGCAGAGCATATGATATTGCTGGTTCCTGCAAAGGTGTCAAAGTCACGCTGAACGGGAAAAAATTGCCTGTAAGTCTCAGTCTTTAAAATTTCCCTCACATTCTGTCAGGGATTTCCTGTTACTATTTTCCAGTTTATAGAAACTGTCGATGGGTGGGATATTCATGACAAGTTCTAAAAGTTGGACAATTGAAGTAGGGTTGCAAAATCAAAATCACCCGGGTCAGTGTTGTAAGTAGGCCGGAATGCACTGGTACGGAGCTCTAGCACACGTCCAGGTACTTCTCAACGTCCAAAGAACGTACTGTCAGCGTTCCGGTACGCTTGACAATGCATGTTTTCTGATCCCAAAAAGCTGTTCTGGTGAGCGCCGCTAATCCACGGATTTACATATAGTATGGAACACCTTTGCTCATCACATCACCATGCGCACGCTTATCCAGTTAACGTATAGATCTGTGCTTGGAGAGAGAAGCGCGCAAACGTCATTCAAGGCGACCGCTGTAAACGTGATGCTAGCGGCTAGCCCAATGCTAAGCAGATCCTAACGCGTGTGTACAACCGCAACTCTTGAGTTAAGAAAGTGAAATAAAAACGCTATGCTGTCCTGGCTCAAAGCTTCAAAAAGACCACGGACTCTGGGGTGGATTTGCAGGCTGATACAGCACGGATGTAAAAAAAAAATCAAAAATTATAATAACCTGTACTACTCATGCTGAAGCGAGAAGTGAAGCCGGCGGCAGCCATCTTGCGGTGCCCCTTTTAACTCTTTGACTGCCAAAAACGTTAAATGACGTTTAGTAAAAACCTACGGAGGGCCGCCAAGGACGTTAAAAGACGTTCTCCAATTTTTTTTAATTTTTTATTTTTGAAACGGGTGGAGCAAAGCCTTGGCCAGCTGTGGTGAAAGTTTCAAGCAGATCTAGTTAGCCTAATGACTATTTTTGGCCCCTAGATGGCAGCAATGACTCTCTTTTGACAAGATTGGGTAGGCGTCAGTAGAAGACGTGAGGCGGAGCTAGAGGGGACAATGGCTGGGGAAGGGAAGAGAACATGGCGACCGGTTGCAAGCAGCTCACGCTCGAGCATTTTTTTTCAAAGACGAAAAGCATCGACCAATGCTAAAGAGCACATTGATGACGACGATGATCATCATCGATGATGATTATGGTGACTCCGAGGTTGGAAGCATTGACGCGGCAGTAGAAGACGTGAGGCGGAGCTAGATGGCTGAAGAAGCGAACAATGGCGACCGGTTGCAGGCAGCTCACACTTGGGAATTTTTTTCAAAGACGAAAGGCATCGACCAACGCTAAAGAGCACATTGATGACGACGATGATCATCATCGATGATGATGATGGTGACTCCGAGGTTGACGCCGAAGTTGGAAGCGCTGACGCGGCGGCTATGACGACGTCATAAAGGTTCACGGGCTAGCGATGCTAACACCGGAAAACGCGGAGCACAACCGAGCACGCTCAGGCGGACGTTCAATCGGACGACGAAGAGTGCCCCGAGTCCAATGCATATTCATCGGAGCAGTGGGTACAGTCTGCTACTTGCTATTCCCCGGAAAAAAAGGCCGTCAAGAAAGTGTAACGTCTGCACGCAAAAGGGACAATCGGTAGTGAAACTACTCTGTTGTGCAAATCCTGCTCCCTCTCCTTGCACGCAGGGGAGCGTTACAAAAAGAAAAACTGTATTTGAAACATCCACATAATTGTAAATAGTACCACAGTTGCACACATTTTTAAATAGTTTGCGAAATTGTTTTGTCAAATTGTTACACTGTTGAATGGAAATAAACGTATTTTACATCTAAAAACACTTTTTCATTGTTGGTGGTAAGTGTTTTACAGAAGTAAAGCACTATTTAGGTGTTTGTGGCATCATTCATGGACAAAAAGAAGTGTAGAATTCACTAGAGTGCATGAAATAACATCGTTTCACAAAAAGCTCTTTTTCTCCGCTTTTTGTTTCAAAACAGAGCATTTCGGTGAAACTAACCATTTTCTATTGTAGATTACTGAAGAACGGAATAAGGTAGAAACAAGCTTTTTTTTCTGATGAAAGATGAGAGTTCAATCTTTCATTTGGTAGTATGTGTGTTTCCATAGTCCAAACACAACATTTTCTGTGGACCTTGAAAGATCAGTCAAAATGCTTAAATCGGCTGGCAGTGGCGACATCCCGTTTCTGAAAACGTCTGGCAGTCAAAGAGTTAACATTATTTTCTTCCTCTCCAGCGAAAATACCACCGTGTCTGGTGTACAGTTGTACCAATAAGTATAAAATAAGTTTGGGAGAAGCTCTAAATGCAAATTTCATCAGTAAGAATGTGAATATAAATTTTGCATCATGTAATCAGAAATGAAAGCACAGCACACAAGAAAAAACAATTGCTGTGAAATGTAAACTTCTGCAAGTCACGATTTATAATACTGAGATAATACACTGAATGGTTGATGCAAACAATGACGTTTGTTCTTTGGCGTAAAACACCCACTAATAAGTGTTTTCGGCCCAAAAAATTAAGCATGAGTGGCCAGAATTATACCAATTATATATATATATATATATATATATATATATATGAATTAGAGGAGTACCGGCACTTATTTTTTTCCACTTAAAACACTGCCCACCCCTGGTTGATACAAAACTTATCATCCAAAACATATTGGTCTTTTATCTTTGTTCAATAACCCCATTCCATTCACAATAGTGAAGATATAAATGTTAATGATAGATTAGATCATGTACGCAGTATACACATTTTTATAAATCAATTGATCAAGAGCTGCTACCCCACCATCCTTTATGAATACTTACGCAACTTCTTTGAGACATTTTTATTGGAAAACCGTTAGGTTGGCCCCATGCTTTTATACTGTTGTATAAGTGACAAAACAATGCCACTATTACACAATTGTAGAATTGTGCTGTATGGGAAAGTGCTACTGTCAAACCCATTATACCTGTTTTGCTCTCTCAAGGTTAATGGCTTCCGCAGCTATGTGGATCTGTATGTGAAAGACAAATTGGATGAGACAGGTGTAGCCCTGAAGGTGGTGCATGAGACTGGAAATGAGCGATGGGAAGTGTGCCTTACAATGAGTGAGAAAGGATTCCAACAAATCAGCTTTGTCAACAGCATCGCCACCACCAAGGTATGCATAGCAATACTGTATTAGCATAAAACATTTAACCAAATTCCTAAAAGCAGCGTGGCTTAAACATTTCTATAACAAATGTGGTACTTTGTCAACTAAAGCATATATACAGTACTTGCATTTATAAATGTTAAAGTGCGTTTATTGATTTATTAATCTTCTATGGTATTGCTGATTGGATTAAATGTTATTGTACCCCAGCAGTCTTAAAGTTAGTTTTTAGGAAAGGGCTGGGTGTGATGTAGCCTTAAAATAATATCTTTATTTTTTCCCCTCACACAATCCAATTTTCTATTTTGAATATATTGAATTTAATAATCCATCCATTTTCTGTACTACTTTTTAGGGGTGTGAATTGCCTAGTACCTCGCGATTCGATTTGTATCACGATTCATAGGTCACGATTCGATTCGATACCGATTTATCTCAATACAAATCTATAAATAGATTTTTGCGATTTATTTATTTTTTTACTGAAATTTGGAAAATACTAATCAGTAAACTTGTACATGCACACTGTTAGATTTGTATGAAAATGTATTTATTTATCTGAAAATTCAGGCTTATAACTGAGCCACTGGATTTAGCAAATAGGTTGCAGTCTCTTTCATGTTTAAACAGCACTGAAATAAAATATTAAGGCTTAATGTTCCATTAATACAACATTCTTCCATGCTTAATGTGTGAATCCTAACCTTAAGTAAGACGTTTTGTTGAATATTCCCATAAAAAATGTATGTTTAAAAATCGATTCGGCCACATATCGAATCAATTCCAGAATTAATATCGCGATATATTGCCAAATCTATTTTTTTATAACACCTCTACTACTTTTGCTCACTAAACTCACAGGTGAGCTGCAGCCTATTCCAACTGATGTTTGGCTACAGGCAGGGTTTACTCAGGACTGGTTATTTCTTGACAAACAACTATTTACATGAAAGTAGTCACTTTTTAGGAGATCCTCAAAATGACAAGTTTTTTAAATCATTATTATTGCATCATCAAAGAGAACAAGCCATTTTCACCACTTTAAATTGGTCAATAATTAGTAAAAATTACACCCACGTGTGGACTAACCAAAAGTACAGGGAGTCCTCAAGTTACGGCAGAGTTCTGTTCCTACGCTGGCGATGTAACCCGAAATTCGACTTAAGTCGATATTTAGTAAATATCGACTTAAACGGTGAAATCCGATTGTAAACATTATTTACCTCAAAATACTTTGTACAGTAATTTTAAAAAACATATTTGCGCTACCCGGAAGAAGCCAGAACCAATATTTTGTGTTTCCGCACGGACATTCATTGCTGACGGACGGAAATGTGACCTGCTCGATGGACGTCCGTTGCTAGAGGTAACAACAACACAACTTTAAATAACCTTAAAATGGCATGATTACTGTGGCAAACTAACAAAAAAGAAGGTGCTACATGCAAGGCATGGGCGCCGTAAAGTCGAAACGACGTAGGCCGCGTACGACGTAACTTGAGGACTTCCTGTATACATTCTTAAAAAATATGAAATTTGCCAAATTTTGACTTACAAGGTTTTGGCCCGACGCCAACAGGATGAACAAATTGCCTAAATTTCAAAATTAACTTTTTGTAAAAATTTTACTTAAGCAACCAGGGCAGCCGATTGCAGTAAAGTGACCCTCGTTTATCGCGGGTGTTATGTTCCCAAAACTATCCGCAATAATGGAAATCGGTGTTAATTTTTTATTATTTATTTTTTTTATATTTTGGTTTTGTTAATTATATATATATTTTCATTTTGGTATGATTTTTAGTTCATTATGAATGCTATTTCGTTCATCCTATATGTTCTTTTTTCATTTTGTAATTTTTTTCCGTTAAAAGTATGTTTTTTTAATGTACTTATTATACAGCACAGTATATATATTTTTTCGTTTATTCTAAATGTTTTTTCGTTTGTACTATTTTTTTTTTCATTTATAATATATGTTTAACACCTCACCCCACACTTTATAAATGCACTTTTCTCCTATAGGCGTTAACATTTTCTCACAAACTATCTCTTATTTAAATACAGTAGGCCTATACACTCCTATTGTTCTTACCTTTTTATATTTAAAAATAATAATAACAACATTAAAATAGAATTAAACTAATATCCAAAACATTTATTTGAGAAACAAAAATATAACGGTGATTGATCCATTTTTTTATGGGCCGGTATGTTTTCCTAAAAAAATTAACAACAATAATAATAATAAAAACACACACAACAACAACATCAAAACAGCTGTTAGAAATGACACTCTTAATTTTAATGACGATGATACGAGGCTGAGAAATCCAATTTAACCAGGAGCCTCGGGAGCGCATTGCTGCTGGTCGCCGGCGCCTGCCCGCATCGGTCTATTCGTCTGGCGGTATCGGCACGACGAGCTGGTCCGCAGTCGATCCATAGCGCATACGCAGCTGGTGTAATTTGAACAAGCTGGAAATGGAAACGAATCGGCGGAGCGGATCTGCAATGCAGACGCATGCGGTATAATCTAGGGGTGAGCCATGGGGAAGTGGCGGACGCACGCTGGAGCGTTCCTGGGCATGAAATTGGGGAAACGGCCGGGCCTCTATCTCCGGAACGCAAGGCCCCGAACGCGACGGGCAAGGTCGTAACGCGAAGGGTCTTGTCGAGACGAATCCGTGGATGCCCGTATGTCCCCAGTAGGACATTGGGTTGGGGAGATACACCCGCCCAAAGACCTCCAAGACATCGAGGATTTTCAAAAAGTTACCCTGCCGGCGATGGTTCCCATCCGAGGTAAAAATCCGTCCGTTGTCGGCTCTCTATCTCCGGAATGCAATGTCGTGGGGCCACGGGCCATAAACCATTGGAAAGGTCTTATCGAGACAAATCCGTGGATGCCCGTATGTCCCCGGTCGGACGTAGGGTTTGGGAGACACGGCCACCCAAAGACCTCCATGCCACAAAGGATTTTCAAACGGCCATGACTTGTTCGGGGCGAACAATCTTAATTTTAATGATGAAGATACTAGGCAGGACACGTAAACCCATTTTGAACACGGGACCGCAGTCCCCGAAACTCCACTCGAGCACTTGTGGCCGGCCCACGGGCCCGTGTGAACCGTGGGGTGGCTGGTGGACGGATGGCGCGCTGAGCCATCAGACGTGCATACACTGTAAAAAATAAAAATAAAAAAAGGAAAAGAAAAAAAAGCACACTGTAAAAAATCCGCGAAAGATGAACCCGCGAGAAACAAGGAAACACTGTATTTCAGATTTTGAATTACATGCAGGACAAACAGTACATACAGTACATAAATAATATTACAATTTTGAGTAATTTGATTTTTGTGAAAAATTGCACAAAACAAGTTCCTGTACTTACTGTTGGTTTTCTGTTCACTGTTCAGCAGTTTTGTGCTACCCTTGAATGTTATTTTGTATGCACGAGATCTCTTTGCACCGGAAAAACAATACAGTGTGTGATTATTTTTTGATTAATCATACCTTTTGTTTTTGAAGGCTGGATCTTTTATACATGCATTGAACATGAAATATATTAAGATACTATGATGTACATTGGTTCAATAAAAAACAGACATTTATTTGCATGCTTTTTTGTCATATATCTGGTAGAACATTTGTGTTGCCTATCCCTGATTTAGCACATTAATGGTTTTTGTAACTTTTTTTTCCCCCAGGGAGGTAGACACGTTGACTATGTGGTGGATCAAATAGTGTCCAAACTAATTGAAGTGGTGAAGAAAAAAAACAAAGCAGGAGTGTCTGTCAAACCTTTCCAGGTGGTGTGACACATGATTTTAACATAACCATTCAATTTTATTTCTCACTCACTCATGTAACAAACCGTGATACATATCTTTCATTAATGTGCGGCAGGTTAAGAACCATGTTTGGGTTTTTGTGAATGCACTGATTGAGAATCCAAGCTTTGACTCGCAGACAAAAGAAAACATGACCCTCCAGACAAAAAGCTTTGGATCCAAATGCCTTCTGTCTGACAAGTTTATCAAGGCTGTAAGTACAGTTTTGAATTGCTTTTAGCTTCTTGCATGTAAATATACAAAAGAAAAGAAACATATGGTTGAGTTTACATTTTCTCTTTGTCATCCACAGGCAACCAACTGTGGGATTGTTGAGAGTATACTCAACTGGGTGAAGTTCAAAGCTCAGACACAGCTGAATAAAAAGTGTTCATCTGTGAAGCACAGCAAGATCAAAGGCATTCCCAAGCTAGACGATGCCAATGATGCTGGTTTGTTGTACACTTGTTTAATATGTGGAACTGTTACTCTTAATCAGTGTTGGATTACTTCTAAAATTCTAAGTTTCTTTACAATATTATGTAGAGAAATAAATTCTCACTTTAAAGTAATATATTTTTTTAAATTGGCGATTAATTGATTTAACAATGCTTTCAACATTTTAAAAGAAAGATGCTAAATTTAAAGTTGTAAAAATGTAAAGTTAACTTGCAATGAGATATGTATATAGTGTGAGGTATTATGGTAAATGTTTTGACCCTATGGTAGGAGATCTCTGCCTTTGATTAATGTTTGTATCAATAACTATTGGAATTGCTATTTGGTCCAATAACTACATAATCCTAGACTGTACAATATAAATACAATTTGCAACATATTAAAATTAATTAACACACATGGGAAAGATAAGTTTATATTACCAATATGTGTTTCTATCCTAAGTATAATTGATCATTGGTCTAACAAAAGAGAGATTAGATAGAGAGAGAGAGAGAGACTGTAATAAGAGCAAACATGGTAGTTTTGAAGTTTCACATTTGATAGATCATTTAGTTGTAATTTGTAATTCTCTACTACATAGAAACAAAGGTGCAATGTAAAGTCAATGAACAAATGGATTTAATAAACAGGAACATCAGACTCTTATTTAATGGGGCGTAGCGTAGTTTGTCCGACTGGAGTTGCAACTACTGTACAAAGTATGTTCATAGGAACATTTAGGACATAACACTTAGATGCAGAGAGTATCTATTTAAGTATATTTAAATATAACCACTAATGTGGTACTACCAAACAGTGGCAGCTATGCAAATGATGCGAAGAGTCAAGGGCAATAGAGTCAATAAAGTGTGTCAGTAGTGTAGTGATTATGGTACAATGACAATTGTGTAGATGATGCAGCGAGTTGTCACACAATTTGAAGTGACCAGTAGGTAGTGTAGTGATTATGATATGACGATTGTGCAAATGATGCTGAGAGTCAATGAGCACTCTAAAGTGTCCAGCGTTGTGGAATAGTGATCATCAACCGATAATCTTCTCAGCACCTAAATGTCCACTGCAGTTGGATTTTGTTCTAATTTGTGGTAGCACCAACCCACCCTGTGATGTATGAACAAAGGAATGGTGTTAAGCTCCCACTTAGGTCCTGAGAGATTGTAATTCCCAGGAATTTGAAGGTCTTTTGACGGTTGATACAGGGCAGATGGACAGCATGAGGGGCAGCTGTGGCGAGAGTTGCTTACTGAAGTCCATTATCTTCTCTACAGTTTTGTGTGTTTAGCTCCAGGTTACGTTGTCTGCATCAGCCACTCCACTTCCTGATGAGACACTAGTCAGGTTTCCATCCAATTGGTTAAAATTTTTTAAGCAAATTTACTGAAAATGCGCAAAATGCGATTTATGCCCGTTTCCATCTGTTCTTCTTTTGTGAATATTGAGAGGGACCAGTAATTTAAAAGAAGACCAGGAAGTGACTGCGCCGTGCGATCACGATGTATGAGTTTTCTTTATTAGGGCCCGAGCAGCTACCACTGCGAGGTCCCTATTGTTTTTCGTTCGTATTCTTCTTCTTCTTTGTAATCGATCTCATTTTTAGGAACCTAAACATTTACGAAAACTCACCAAACTTTGCACACTCCTCGGGCTTGGCGAAAAATTTTATATTATGAAGTTGCCATAACAACATATAGCACGCTCTAGCGTGGAAAAATATGCACCAATCTTGGCACATTTGACCGAGGGCTACGAAAGTTGGCAAGCACGTGAAGCGCCCCGAAACACCCCAAAAAGTCAGTGGCCATATCCTAAATTGTACAGAAAGTGAGCTATGAATTTTTGAATGTCCAATTTTGGCCCATTTTTGCACATTCACTGTGGTCATTCTTTTTGCCCATTTGCCAACAGTTTTCATCAGATTTACTTCTATCTTGGCATGTATCATCTCAAGACCTGGGACAACAACTGGGGAAAAATATAGACTTTTTGAAATACTATATGATATATATATATATATACTATATATATATATATATATATATATATATATATATATATATATATATATATATATATATATATATATATATACTGAATATATGTATACTATATGCCTTTAATATTTCCTTCATCAAAAAAGAGGAAATGCTTAATAACTCCGCTGTACAAGCTCCAAAAGATCCCAAATTTCTCATGCATCTTAATAGCCACGGCCTGAAAACATCTATATGATAATATTTGGTTATACATGTAGCACCACCTAGTGGTGACAAGAAATGTCATAGTTTACATTATTATCCAGTTGAAATTTTGTCAGAAAAGCCTCAAGATGTTGATCATGCCCAAAACCGAATATTGTAACTTTTCGCCAAAGGGTGTGGCCGTTACGGTGCCGCAAAGTCTGATGATTCACCGTGGCAATAAAAGCTGCGTTAACTTGACCCAGATTATCCTATTTTCTCAAAATTTCACACATTTGATGAGAATCCAGGTCTAAATACATCTACGAACTTATATTTATTCATACTGATAGCGCCACCTATTGGATATTATTATTTTATTTATTTTTTACATTTTTTCTTCTACTTTTTTCTCCAACCACGTTAACTGGATCTACCTCATATTTGCTCAGAAGAGTGTTTAAGCCTTTATGATGTCATAACACGAAGTTTGTGAGTTTTCGCAAATCGCTATGGGCGTGGCAAGGTACTGTTCGCCAAGAAAACAATGCCAATTTTGAGGGCCTTAACATGCACAGAAACTCATGAAACTTGGCAAATACATCTGGCCTGGCAAAATGAGCAATATTTTATCATGTATTGTGCGATTTTTACAAAAATTACTCACTAGCGCCCCCTGGCAATTTTTAAGGAGGCAGTTGTATTCTGTGTTTAACACACACATACTACATACACGGTGCACCGTACTTTATGTTAAACATACGCTAGCTCAAACCATATGGTAGCATGCTATTATGCTATAACATATGCTAGTGCTAGGGCATGTTTTAAAAAAGGCAGCAAACGGAACAAAATTGAGTTCGGTTGAAGTACCAATGTAAACAGTGAGTTCAGTTCTACTTGAAGTATATAACAATGCGTTCACGTTGCTTTTGATCAATCCTAATCCACAAACCAGTCATAGTCCTCATGATCTTCTGTATCAGAAACAAATAACTGGGCAAGTTCTCCATCAAACACGCCATCTCATTGTCAGAGTCAGTCTCGTTGTGTCCTTGGAAATTATGTCGGCTTTTGCGTTCGCCCAAGCATTCACAATCCATTTACAAATTGTTGCATAACTTGCACAGTGCTGCCTACCAGTCTTGGTAAAGCTGTGTTCACCAGCCTCCTGGAATGATAGCAAACTCTGCGTTCATTTGCCAAACTTTATTTTTCACATCGGCTGAGAGATGTGCATATTTGAGTCACAGAGATAAGGAAGGAAAGGTGACGCGTGGGAAAAAACAATCTGGTGTCTTTAGTATGTGTGGTGATCTGTTTAGCTGCACTGTGTAGACTTGCACTACTTCAAAGTGACTTTTGCGATGTCTGTTGCTGTAAGTGCACTTTGTACAATAAAGCATAAAAAAAAAGGAAACATTACACTACTGTATGTAGTGTATGTTAAGCCCGGACACCCCTTTGCATTTGATATGTTCCATCTCCCTCACTCCCTCCACGAGCAGACTGCTCTGTTTTGGAGAGAGCTGTCAATCAAACAATTAACTTGTAAGTGGCTCGTTAAGCTCTGAAACACGCAAAAAAGAAAAAAAGAGGACACATGCTCACTGAACATGCATGCTTTAGCACAATGGCATAAGTTTGAACACAGCAAGTCACGATTGTGGGCAGGGGGAGAGGGAGAGGAGGAGCTGGAGCACTCGCCACCAAGTTTGATTCTTCTGTTCTCTCATGTCTGTCCTCAGTTAGGTCCGCCTTTCTTGTATATAAGCAATGTGTGCGGGAAGTCTTCTCACACAGTCAGATTTTGGACACAAGGCGCACCGTCAATTTTTGAGAAAAATTAAGACTTTAAAAAAGTGCACCTTATAGTCGTGAAAATACAATAAGAATTTTTCAATGGATACCCCCCACCCCCCTCCACACACAAATGTACACACGCACATACCTACATACACACCCTATATCAATTTCCTGAGTTATTCGTCTACTTTAAGGACAACCCCCCAGCCCACCCTTCCACACTACACATGGCGGCTCAGTGGTGACATGGGTTTGAACCCCAAGTGGGTGGATAGTGCAGGCACGTTACCATGTGCCCCTTTTTTTGCTTTGAGCACCTGCCCCTCCAAAGGTCACTGCACGCCCTTCTAAAGGTCACTGCACGCCCCTGTCTACCAATGTCAACTAATCAGAGTAAATTGTATTTCTACAATGCATACTGTGCATTGATAGGCTTTTGTTTTTTATACCCATATTCAAGGTGGCAAACACTCCTCAGAATGTACTCTCATCCTCACTGAGGGTGATTCAGCAAAATCACTTGCTGTTTCTGGACTCGGAGTCATTGGGCGTGATCGCTATGGTGTATTTCCGTTGAGAGGAAAAATACTAAACGTACGAGAAGCAACCCACAAACAGGTATGTATTGATCTGAATCTATTTCACCTTCAACAAGTACGGCATGTTTGTACAAAGTATATGAGTATTGAACTTTTGTGGAATAAGAAGATGGCACTTAGTTCCGATGAGCAAACCAGTGCATGGTGGCAAAAAGCTTAAATATCTCATATTATTCAACTTTTCCACATACTAAAATAGTTAGTGACATGCATTTGTCAAAATTGACTTTATATTTTATATTTTTGCTGTCCCTAAATCAGCCGAAAAATGCTATGTTCCAAACAGCTTGTTTTAGGGGCGTGTCACTTTTATGTACATAGCTGCACCAGGCCACCCCTAGGCCATACCCTTTTCTCTCAAAGGGGCTGTGATTTTGGCTAGGTAGCCATGTGCTAATGTTGTGAATGGAAACGACTGGCCATGGGAGCAGAAGCAGTGTGTTACAACCGTACCAATTTGAACCAGACAGACATGTCTTTTACACATTTGATAACTATTTTAATATGTGGAAAACTGGCATAACGTTTTACCGTAAGAAGCAGTAGAATAACGTTACTACAGAGACAGAGCGTTAGTTTGCGATTGTTTAGGCAATGGTTATTTTGCCATAAACAGCAACTCTCCTGCGAGCGTAATTTTGCCGTGAATGTCTCTGATTTGCCGAGAATGCTTGTAGACATTTACTTTTTTTATTTTATTTATTCATTTCTTTATTTTTATTTTATTTTCCTTTCTGAGAGAGAGTTCAGTATTGTTCATTTGGTAATCTTACCGATTCGACATGTCATCATCATTGCTCTCTCTCTCTTTTTTCTTTCTCTTTTTCTTTCTTTTTGTATGTGAGTGAGTATGTGCATGTGCATGTGCGGGTATGTGTGTGCATACTGTATGTGCGTGAGTGTGTGCTCATTAATTCACCTAAAAGCTATTAAAAATCCTATACTGTTCACCTAAACCGAATACTTCAGAATCCAGCTAAAGTCGTGAGGTTGTCAGGAGACCCAAGGAAGGATCAAAGAAAAGAAAGAGAAGTGAAATCCAGCACCGACCAGACATCACCTACTACCCACCGGGGTTACCAACCAGAATCTTTTACCAACCCCAGAAACATCTAAATTCCCAAAAATTAGGGCGACCTCAAGAGACCAAAGGAAAGACTCAGGAAAGGACGGAACGATAGATGAAGCAGAGTGAGATCCACAGACATCAGCCTCCACCGATTCAACGACCAGAGGAAGAAGCAGATTGTGTTTGAATTTCGGTAGTTGCTGGTGTGGTGGATCTGGCATGCATGAAAACCTCCACCAAAGAGAGGAGCCGTAGACCCCGGCCAGCACAGAGCAAGCACAACCCCCCAGGGCTCCCCCAGGCCACGGCAGCAGGGGGCCACCGGCCGGAGAGCAAACCCAGGAGCCAGGAGCGCCCCCCGCCACAACACGGCCCGCACCCCAAGCCCAACGCAGCAGAACGGGGCCCGCTCTTCCCACGAAAAAAATTAAAATAGAAAATAGGGAGAGCGCGGGGATACAGATGGGGGACCGCAGCACTGCTTAATTCTTTGATTGCCAGACGTTTTCAGAAACGGGATGTCGCCAGTGCCAGCCGATTTAAGCATTTTGACTGATCTTTCAAGGTCCACAGAAAATGTTGTGTTTGGACTATGGAAACACACATACTACCAAATGAAAGATTGAACTCTCATCTTTCATCAGAAAAAGTTTGTTTCTACCTTATTCCGTTCTTTAGTAATCAACAATAGAAAATGGTTACTTTCACCGAAATGCTCTGTTTTGAAACAAAAAGCGGAGAAAAAGAGCTTTTTGTGAAACGATGTTATTACATGCACTCTAGTGAATTTTACACTTCTTTTTGTCCATGAATGATGCCACAAACACCTAAACGCTATCACCAACAATGAAAAAGTGTTTTTGGGTTGCAAAATACGTTTATTTCCATTCAACAGTGTAACAATTTGACAAAACAATTTCGCAAACTATTAACAAATGTGTGCAACTGTGGTACTATTTACAATTATGTGGATGTTTCAAATACAGTTTTTCTTTTTGTAACGCTCCCATGCGTGCAAGGAGACGCAGCAGGATTTGCACAACAGATTAGTTTCACTTGCGATGGCTCCTTTCGCGTGCAGACATTACACTTTCTTGACGGCCTTTTTTTCCAGGGAATAGCAAGTAGCAGACTGTACCCACTCCTCCGATGAATATGCATTGGACTCGGGGCACTCTTCGTCGTCCGATTGAACGTCCGCCTGAGCGTGCTCGGTTGTGCTCCGCGTTTTCCGGTGTTAGCATCGCTAGCCGGTGAACCTTTATGACGTCGTCATAGCCGCCGCGTCAACGCTTGCAACTTCAGCGTCAACCTCGGAGTCACCATCATCATCATCGATGATGATCATCGTCGTCATCAATGTGCTCTTTAGTGTTGGTCGATGCTTTTCGTCTTTGAAAAAAACTGCTCGACCGTGAGCTGCTTGCAACCGGTCGCCATGTTTTCTTCCCTTCCCCAGCCATTGTCCCCTCTAGCTCCGCCTCACGTCTTCTACTGACGCCTACCCAATCTTGTCAAAAGAGTCATTGCTGCCATCTAGGGGCCAAAAATAGTCATTAGGCTAACTAGATCTACTTGAAACTTTCACAGCAGCTGGCCAAGGCTTTCCTCCACCCGTTTCAAAAAAAAAAAATAAAAAAATTGGATGACGTCTTTTAACGTCATTGGCGGCCCTCCGTAGGTTTTTACTTGACGTCTTTTAACTCTTTCACTGCCAGACGTTTTCAGAAACAGGATGTCCCCAGTGCCAGCCGATTTAAGCATTTTTACTGATCTTTCAAGGTCCACAGAAAATGTTGTTTTTGGACTATGGAAACACACATACTACCACATGAAAGATTGTTTCTACCTTATTCCGTTCTTCAGTAATCAACAATAGAAAATGGTTACTTTCACCGAAATGCTCTGTTTTGAAACAAAAAACGGAGAAAAAGAGCTTTTTGTGAAACGATGTTATTTCATGCACTCTAGTGAATTGTACACTTCTTTTTGTCCATGAATGATGCCACAAACACCTAAATAGTGCTTTACTTCTGTAAAACGCTTTCACCAACAATGAAAAAGTGTTTTTTGATTGCAAAATACGTTTATATCCATTCAACAGTGTAACAATTTGACAAAACAATTTCGCAAACTATTTACAATTGTGTGCAACTGTGGTACTACTTACAATTATGTGGATGTTTCAAATACAGTTTTTATAACGCTCTCCTGCGTGCAAGGAGACGCCGCAGGACTCGCACAACAGATTATAGTTTCACTTTCGCTTGTCCGTTTCGCGTGCAAACGTTACACTTTCTTGACCGCCTTTTTTTCCGGGGAATAAATAGCAAGTAGCAGACTGTACACACTCCTCCGATGAATATGCATTGGACTCGGGGCACTCTCCGTCGTCCGATCGAACGTCCGCCTGTGCGTGCTCGGTTGTGCTCCGCGTTATGACGGCGTCATAGCCGCCGCGTCAGCGCTTCCAATTTCGCCGTCAAGCTCGGATTCACCATCATCATCATCGATGATGATCATCGTTGTCATCAATGTGCTCTTTTAGTGTTGGTCGATGCTTTTGGTCTTTGAAAAAAACGGCTCGGGCGTGAGCTCCTCGCAACCGGTCGCCATTTTTCCTTTGTTTTCCATTCTGATCTCCTGCTCGACGCTCTAGCTCCGCCTCTACTGACGCCCACCCGATCTTGTCAAAAGAGAGTCATCGCTGCCCTCTAGGGGCCAAAAATAGTCATTAGGCACAACAGACCTCCTTGAAACTTTCACAACAGATGCGGAAGGCTTGCCAGCACCCGTTTCAAAAAAAAAATAATTAAAAAATTGGATGACGTCTTTTAACGTCATTGGCAGCCCTCCGTAGGTTTTTACTTGACGTCTTTTAACGTCAGTGGCAGTGAAAGAGTTAACGTCCATGGCAGTCAAAGAGTTAATACTGTGGTGTGCAAAGATGTTGTCTCCAGCCTACCCTCCCCACTCCCCAAAAGTGTGTGTTATGTGCCCTATGTGTCTATTAGAGAGTGTAATGTGCAAAACTAGTGCAGTGAGTTACGAGGAGCGACCAGCGGGGCCTCTCCCCGCCCGTCCTCCGCCTCCTGCCTCGGCGAGGAGGGAGAGGGAAGGAAGGGGGAGGGAAGAGAGAACCACGGGGCACCCCGGAGGCCCACCCGCCCGAACCGCGTCACCGGGTACAGAGCAATGGACCGCGCCAGGGCGGCGCCGCCCCGGACATCAGGGAGAGCACCGCAACGCAGCACATTCTAAGAGACCCAGGGAACGGCCAAGATGCCACCCAGCAGCCAACAGAGGGGCAGAGCCGCCCACGCTCAGCCAGGGGGGATAGCACCTATAAAGTTAACCCACTGGCATGCAGTGATTCCGAATATTAACCCTTAGTGCCCATTGGAAGTTAATCTTGAGGAGTTGGTGACTGTAAGGTGTCATTTGATGTGGTCTGCTCGATCCTGCTGGCAGCAACTGAGTTCCTGACTATAAAAACACAAATTGCCAAATACAGAAACAGCAATATAAGTTATAGCGATGTGGTGGCTCTCGTTAACAGGCAGAATTAAGTAACCAGATTTAGTTTTGTGTACTATATATAGATCTACTATATACGTAGACCATGTTTGTATAAAATGTTGATATTTGGTTTTTATTCGAGGCAGATATTTTTTCCATTAAAATGTGATTTATGAGGAGGTTAGACCATTGGTCGATTTTCAGTTTGTTTATTTTTCCAGTTAACAAGAATTGTTTTTTTTGTTTGCGATAATAAGAGCTACAAGTGTAGATTGAAATTGTTTACATGGTAAGTCAGTTGTTGTTAGGTCACCTAGCAAACACAAGTTTGGAGATAATTAGTATTCTACAGTCCAAGATAGCAGAAAGTTTTTCTAAAATTTAATCTAGAAACACATAACCGGACGCATTACCATAAAGCATGAAAATAAGTGTCTGCAGTGTTTTGTGAACACTGGAGACAAATGTCGGAGTATGAAATTCCCATTTTCTTCGTCATGTATTGAGTAATATATGTTCTATAAATAATTCTATATTGGATAAGTTGTAAATTTGTGTGTTCTGTCATTTTAAATCCAAAAGTCCAAAAGTCAAATTCTGGAGCTATAGAGAAGTCTGTCTCCCATTTCGAAATGGGTAAATACATTTTATCTGTATACGAAAGTAACTTATATATTTTTGAGAGATTTTTTGTTGTTGTCGGACAAAGCTTTGTAATATTTTTAGCTAAAGCAGGCAGTTCGAGCGTACCCTGAAGTGTTGGAATTAGTTTCTTTATCATATTTTTAACTTGCAGATAAGGTAAAAAAAAAATAAAAAATCTGTTTTTTATTCTGTATTTTTGGAGCAAGGATGTATATAATATGAACATATTATCTGAGAAAAGATGGTGGAGATGTATAATTCCTTTCTGCTCCCACACACCTAAATAAAACAATTGGTTGTTAAGTTGAAAGTCGGGCTTATGCCATATGGGAGAAAGCCCACAGGGCTCCAATTGGGCTTTTGTAATTTCTAGTGTCTTCAACCAGACGGTCAGGGTGGCGGAAATCATTGGGTTTTTAAAACAATTGTGTCACTTAATCAATGTTGTAATAAAGACTAAATGTAAAGGTCTGAGGTTATTACAATCCTTCTGTTCTAGTTCCAGCCAACAGTTATTATCTCTGTTGGGTTGTGCCCAAAGAATGATATATTGTAGCTGGTTCGCTATATAAAAAAATGCATAAAGTGCATACAATTTGGTGCCTCTAGACCTCCTTTGGATTTACTTTTCTGAAGAGTAGATAGACTAATGTTTGCCTTTTTTTATTCCAGTAAAATTGTGTACAGTGTAAGAGCCACTAGCCAATCACAAGCAGAGTAGGACTGGTCTTGTATTGAAACAGCGCAATGACAAATCCAGCAAAGTAAACAGTTTACATTATGGGGAATATTAGACTCGCTAATGCGGAGAGAAGGCCAACTTCAAAATAAACCTTCCCATACCAAGTAATATGTGAAGTGCAATACCAAGCAAAACTTTAAAAAAAAAAAAAAAAAGTTTTTCCTGGAAGTGTTTTGCCTGTTGATGCGCAATGGATGACTTGACTCGCCTTGTGGAATGTGTGTCTGCCATTTATATATACGGCATAAAGGCATAAACTATTGCGACCAAAGTCAACAAAACAACTTTGTCCTGAAATCACGTTCGATCGCTAATTAAGGGCACTAAAACAAGACTTAATTAAGGTGACATTGTATTGCACGGTGCTTATTGCCGGTGTTTAGGGCGTCTACAGTGTTAGCGTGCTAGCGGCTGCAGCTAGAGCCATCTGACTACTTTTCAAACATAGTCTAATCGACGTGATGATTGCCCACTTTGATGCTGACAGACGGACACTAGAGATCAGTTTAATAAACTGAGCTCACTCAATTGTGCAGTTGACGGTCGGCAAAATCACAACTGTTGTTCTGACGTCACTTTGTCTCACACACCAAAAACTAATCAACTCGGAATCTCATTTCATACAAAGTGCTGTACATGGAGTAAAAATCAGTCATGGAATAAACAATGATGAGTTTCATGCCGAACGCCCAAAAACAAAGATGTCTTTTAAGAGGGGGTAGAGAGGGTATATATATGTATGTATGTTTGTATGTATATATGTATACATATATACATATATACATATATACAGTATATATATGTATGTATGTATGTATGTATGTATGTATATATATATATATATATATATATATATATATATATATATATATATATATATATATATATATATATATATATATATATATATATATATATATATATGCATTTGTCCATGATGTTGGGTTTATTTGTTTTTCACGGCTTCTGCTCTTCTTGTTTTTGTCTCAGCGACATATCCCACCCCCAAACACAATACCGCTTTGTAATTGGTCCGTACAAAAAGTGTACAAATCAGGGAAAATCAGCTAACTCGGTACAAGATGGATTCTCGGGGGTTTGTTAACTCACAAATCCCGCGAGAATTCAGCTTGCAGTGCAAGGTTACCTTTTCTGCATTCAAACTATGAATAATCATCTCCCTTATCTCTTTATCCATTTTCTTCCTATTTTGTTGTTCTATTGTTGTTCGAAGTCTTTGGCCTTATTGGGCTAACCTCAGGTATCATACTTGATGTCATATCATGTGGAAATGCGTATTGGTACGACAATAGAAATTCCTTGAATCCTTGATAACTAAACTCTTTTTTCAGATTGGAAAAATGTGCGCCTTTGGGTATTATATTGCCTGTGTGTATGTCTTCCTAATGCGTTTGTGTGGAAAAAAATGTTATTTGATGGAATATCACTCCCAGAAGTTGTTGCTCGTTTCCCGTTAGCATGTCAATCGGATTTTACATTGAAATTTAGCATTAGCACTGGGAATGTTTTTTCAAACGAAACCTGTCTTTTTTTTTTTAAATATACATAAGAATGTATTTATCTATTTCTTTTTGTTGTGTTTAGATTTACAATAAGCTCCATTTGGGGTAATTAAACAGTTTAAAGCATGTTTAGAGAAGCCATAATTACATTACGTCACAGTCGTACTGCCCAAGTAACATGATGCATTAATTCAGTGTACTATCATAACCTTGCAAATTTAGGCCATTAGGCACATTGCAACAAGCGTTTTTCTTTATGTTTTTAAGATTGAGAAAACAAACACTAAATCATGATTAAACTTCAATTAATTGTCAAGCCCTAACTATTAGCAGATTATTTCTTTCATCCTTGCTTTTTGCGTTTGTTTTACTCAACCCTTGTTTATTCGTGTTATTTTTTTTCATAGCTGCTCAGTCCCTTGTCCCCATAAATAGCAGGGGTCGACTGTATAGGCAAAGTTAGAGAATAAGTGTCGCAAATATAGTATTAAATATTGTTTACATGACCTAATGTGTCAGTTTTCTCCTTTTAATTAGCATTATTTATTTTAACCAATTGCTTTATCATCGTTTAATATTTACAATATGTTGTCTACTGTTGTTTTACAAACAGATTATGGAAAATGTTGAAATCAATAACATAATCAAAATTGTTGGGCTCCAATACAAGAAGAGTTATGAAGACCCAGAGTCCCTGAGGAGTCTGCGTTACGGCAAGATCATGATCATGACCGATCAGGTGGGGCCTACTGAATGGATGCAGTCTTGGCTGATGCCATTTGTAGTTTTCCATTCACGCACATAATTGTAGATGTTCCGTTTCTTTCTATCCTAGGATCAAGATGGGTCCCATATAAAAGGTCTGCTCATCAACTTCTTTCACCACAATTGGCCATCCTTGTTGAAACACACATTCCTGGAAGAATTTATCACACCCATTGTCAAAGTAAGGCTCAGTAGTATGTTTCATTGTTGTCTTAAGTACACTGGAGAAATATGTAAAATTCTGTGTCCATTGGTACTACTAATATTACCAGGTTCCAACATTAATACATGGTGTGGTGGCCCTGTTGGGCAACAACGTGCCAAGTTGTGGTGGTCCTGCCAGAAACCACATTGGCCCTGATTTAAAACTATACTAAATGAAAATAATGATTCAATAATCAATTTAGTTAAGTATAATTTTAAAAAAAAACAAGTATTTGTATAAAAGATATGGTTGGAATATGTATTTTTACCTCTGTGTCCAGACTTTACAGACACCCAGTAGAACACACAATTGAATGCATTTTTAAAATTAAATAAACAAAATGAAACAAATACCCAGTGGCTAAACAAGGTCCCAAACAAACTATATGGTTGTGTAACTTATTTCAAGGCAAGTGCAAAGAATTTAATTGAATACAACAGTGCTTTAAGTAACATTTAGGAATAGCTATCATTTAATCAAAGTTTTAGAAGTTTGTCACATACCAATAGGTCTGGTCATTTTCTCTAAGGCACACCTGACTATAAGCCACTCTAACTAAATTTGGGGAATACTCGAGTTTGTTACACATATAAGCCACACCGGACTGTAAGCAGCATGTGTTTTAATGTTACCGCACCGGATTCCCGCTACTTTCTTTTCCATAATGAGGGTGCAAATTGTCTCGCTCTCGTTCTCTCTCCTACTGTATTTGGGCTCACTTAGTTAGTTTTGTTCGGTCTGACACTCTTGCGCTTCCTTTATAGTGCGTCCCCTTTTGATCTGATGGATAAGCCGCACCTTTGTGTTAGCCGCAGCGTCGAATGCAAGTGAAAAAAATAGCGGCTTATAGTCCAAAAATTACTGTAGTCTGGGAGAAGCGCTACATGTACATTTCCTCGCTAAGAATATGATTTTTAATTTTCTCTTATTAGGTATATCTCTAAGTGCTACGCCAAGACTCATCTGCATCATGTTGTCAGAAGCATCAACAATCAAATGAAAATAAAGCACGTCAGGAAAAAAATTGCTGTGAAATGTAAACCTAACCTGTGAGTCATAATTCACAATACTAAGATAATACCGCCTGAATGGTTGATGCAAACAGGGAAGTTATTCTTTGAAAGGCTTCATTACTCCATACAGTGACCCTAGTGTAAAACGTGCACTGATAAATGTTTTCAGCTAAAAAAATAAATAACTGTAAAAAAAAATCAGTAACAGTGGCAATGTAAGATGGCTGCTCTCTGGTTTCAGATGCGAGAAGCCAATTATTAGTCTATACATGCATACATACAATGTATCACGTACAAACCAATAGTGTGTGGGAATGGCTTATGTTTATACTCATCCAACCACAATCAAAATCACTCAATCTATCATGACGCAATTTATCTGGATTGGCGTTTTGAACAATGATGAAAACTGGAATGGGCGCAATTAAATTTTGAATATGTTCAAAATTTCTCTGCAACAAGAAAAATGGTTCAAGAACATAAGGAGGGTTTGAAAAGTGTGGCAAGTGGCTTTGCAACTTTTAGCATGAAGTAAGCCTGCAGAAAAAGCAAAATTTGCAAAACATCGCAAGCCTGCGCCGCTCGGTGAGATACGGGTTTAAGGAGTTTGTTAAATAATAACTATTCCAGTAAAGTATAAATACTCAAAATTTCCACTTAAAGGATCTTTTTGCAGTTTGTCACTATTTTACTCATGACTGCCACCTCTGGCCTAAAGCATAACTGCAGCATCTGTGTCAGGCTTGTTCATGGTGCGTGCGCGAATACGTGCATGATCTTAAAGCGACAGCCACAGTTAACAAACAGAGACACTCTACTATAAAGGGAAGATAAAAGCTAAAAAGGTGCAGAGTAAAACAGTCTCCGTACTCATCTGGGCATTGGTGGAGCATGATGTAGAAAAAAAAAAATTATATTACCTTTTTAAACGGTACAATGCACCTTTATGTAAGGTAACAAAGTATTTTTACTTATTTATGTGACACATCTGTCATGGCCGGCTGCTGTACAAGTTGTTCTGCACATGCTTAAAGTATAATTAGATCACTCAACGGCAGGGGTGTAACGGTTCACATAATTCACGGTTCGGTACATAAGTCGGTTTTGGGTCACATTTCGGTACGACTTCGGTATAACAGGAAAAACAAAAAGTCAAAAAAGCTGAATTTTCTGTTGTTTTTTAATTTATTTTAGCAGACATTACTGAAGGTAACCGTTTGTCCAACATAGCGTCATTTAGAACTTTTAGAACTACCAAAGATAACTTGGCATAAGATGCAGATGCACATAAAAGTACTCAAGCTTTATTTTATTTTTCCTTAAAAAAAAGAAAAGAAAAAGCTTGTCTTTATTGTTAAGAGATAGCTGGCAAGTTTATCCATCTTATTATCATCATTATTTTTATTGTTAGTTTATATATATATATATATATATATATATATATATATATATGTTATAAATGCCAGGTCAGCACTGTATAGTAAGCAGAATGGCTCCCTGCAAATACAGCATGTTTGTGTTGTGTTCCATTAAACAAGCTCAGATTTCACACAAAGTAAATGTTGGGACTGAATTGAACAAAATAATTGTTTTAGTGTCTGTACTTTTATACTTCATACTTTTATTTTTTTGTTTGTGGTTTTCCAATGTAAAAAATTGGCTCAACAAAGGTCGTTTTCCAAGTGTAGATCACTTGGAAAACGACCTTTGTTGAGCCAATCAATCCTCTCCTAAAAAAAAAGGAAAAAACGAGTAAGTCTATATGATGCATTTTTAAGCTTCGTCACTTTGGCTGCAGAGGAGATCTTAAGAGACTGTGTACGCTGGTCTCATTCTAAACGGGTATCTCACGCCGGTTGCCAGTCTGTTTACGATACGATACGATACGATATACTTTTATTTTCCCCGTGGGGAACTTTTTTCTGGACTCCGTCCAGCTGCAGTTTACAGTAAAGAGAAAACAACAGAATAGAAAGAGATAAAATTAAAATTAAATAAATAAGAAGTGCAGCAATAAGTAGAAGGAGTATACATGTGTAGAGAAGTACATTGCACACACCCATATACACACACACATATACACACTTCTATATATATATATATATATATATATATATACACACACATGAGTATGGACACAACATTGCACCATATATCTTATTGCACTGAGTTAATGTCGGTTGTTAAGCAGTTTGATGGATGTCGGCAGGAATGAGTTTTTGTAGCGGTTCAGCCTGGTTCTGGAGGTCCTGAATTTCCTGCCGGAAGGCAGTAGCTGGAACTCATGATGCAGAATGTGAGTCGGGTCATTAACAATTTTCTGTGCCAGTCCGGTGACGGACCGCTCATAAAGCATCTGTAGGGAAGGATGATTCCTGACCCCCATGATCTTCATGGCAGTCCGCACCAGACCGGCAATCTGTGACCTTGACTGCACAGTCAGGTTGCCGTACCAGGCCGCAATGCCGTATCTGTTGATACTTTCCAATGCAGCCCGGTAGAGCAACAGCATGATCCTCTGCTCCACTCCATAGACCCTAAGTCTGCGTAAGAAATAGAGACGCTGTTGGAGTTTGGAGCAGAGACCAGGGATGTGATTTTTCCGCTAATTCGCGGAATTCCGCTTTTTTTTATCTCCCACCCCCCTCCCCCCCAATTTTTTTTTTTTTTTTTTTAGTAGTTCATTGTGTATGCACATGACTCCGACAGATAACATCTTCTGCTATAACAAAGACATTTGTGGTATGCTCTAATATGAGTTACTTTTCATTTGGTCATGATACAATTATTTGTTCATGAAATTTGAACTCTTCAACATTATTTATGTGTTAACTTAGTAATCACATTAGTTAGATATGATGATATTCTCAGTGATAGTTTTTAAAAGCAAAGGCAGTCCAATGTTTTTGAATGTGACTGATTTTGAGTTGACTAAAACTGCCATTTTATATGGGATAGTTCAATATACATTGAAAATTTATGCTGTTGTTTTGTCTATTTCTTTGTCATGTGAGTGCATTGAAAGTACTTAAAAACACGGAAAACCCATGAGCTCCGGGAAGCCCCTCTTGTCCCCCCACCAGGGCACTGCCCTGGACCTAGCTGGGTGCCAGCGGCCCCCAGACCCCCGGCTAAATTTTCAGATAATTTCACTTTGGTCAAATCACATCCCTGAGAGACTTCCAACATGTACCCTCCAGCTGAGTGTGTTGTTAATGTGGACCCCCAGATACCTGTATGAACCCACCTGGCTGATGTGATTGTTTTTAATGACGACTGGCCTGTGGTCACCAACAGTTTTTGGATCAAATATCACCTTCTCTGTCTTCCCCACATTGAGCACAAGATGATTCTGGTCACATCACTGGACAAATTTCTCTATTTCTGAGAAATAGTCCAGTGGGCTACCGCCGGCCTGTTTAAGCTCCTGGCGATACTGATAGCACAAAAACATCCATCCATTCATCCAAAAGCAATGAAATAGTATGAAAAGAGCGCCGTAGAGATAGCTGTGTTAGCCCACTAGCTTCACTCCTAGTCTGTGTGTATATTTGCATGTGCGCGCGCATTTGTAAGTACCGACTCAAATCTGTTTGGCAGGAGATTGCAAGTGAATAATACTGACATATGTAAACAAACGCACATGCAAATTACCATTTATCGAGTGTGGGTCAGGGGGGGGGGGGGGTCATGTCCGTTTGATGTCATGACGTTTTTTTCTTTGTGTTTTTTTCTTTTTTAACTGTCGTTTGGCAAACTGATTTAGGCGCATTACTGCCACCTGGTTTGGAGTCCGGATACTGCAATGAAGTTGCATATTCGTCGGCTTGAGTATATGCATCGAACCTTGATGTCAGAACAGAGACTGTTCGTGACGAATACAAAAACCGTCACACCCCTACTCAGCAAGTGTGCTGTGGCTCAACAATATTGTTACTGTTGTGGAATTTTCAGCAGTTCGGCGAGATGAATGAAACAGCCTGGAAAACAATTTGTCTTTGGGTTTCGTTATATTTGGAGCTTCAAATACACAAGTCTAACACCAGTCTACAAGATAGTGGTCTGTGAGAGAGTGCGCAGTAAGAATCCCGGAAAGATTGTTTATGCTGCCTAGTTAGGAATTTGGGAGGAGAAGGATCAGCTAGACAGGAAGGCAAGCAGTCTGTTCCCAACAGACTTATCAGTCAAGGTCACTTTGGTATTGCTTCATGTACAAGAAGTGAAAAGCCCATTGTTAAAGAAAATACAGGTGTCCACAATACAGTAAGCTATAATGCTTAATATGTGCTTTAATGTTAATATGTGATGAATAATTATTTTCCATAACATTCACCCCTTTGTATCATATATTGATCCACTAAAAATAAGAAGACAGGAAATACAAAGTGAAACACCATCCAGCTTCCCGCCCCAGTCACGGATTAAGAGAAACCTTCATAAAACACCTCTAGAAAAATGCTTCTTTTTTTTTTTGGAGGACAGGCACATCTTAACAATACGGACAAAAAATAGGGGGGAAACAAAACCCAATATACACAAGTCCAATAAAACAAAACCATAACACAAAGAACAGAAGGAGTAACAACCGGCAAAACACGAACGCAAAAAAAAAAGAGGGGGGAACATACACATAGTGAAACAAACAATATATGTGAGGGAGTATGTGAGGCCATTGATACCAGGACGGCAATGATGGCGTCCCATACTTAGCAAACAGAACCATCATTGGAAAGGTCGTCAGGGAGCAGAAATGGGAAATCATAATCTTCAACGGAGGGACGAAACTTGATTCGCAGCCACTGTGGTTGCAATATATTTGGAGACAAAGGACCTCATTAAAGAAAGGAGGCACATAGTGAAGCAGCAGAGCACAATCCCAATAGCAAGGAGCGGAGCCAGCATTTTCAACAAAATAGAGTACCAGGGGCTAGATGTTAGCCAAAAGAAGCCAGGGGGTCAAAAGAAGGAGAGGCACCATTGGGTCATCCGACGGACATTATTGTTGGAGAAGTCAAATTCTGGAGCGGTAACTGAATGGTATGACCATGTAGGTATGAGCCTGTGTGGTCAGGAACAAACGTACAACAAATCTCACCAATAATTTCCGGGTTGGAACAGTTCTTTGAATTTCTGGACAATGTGGTTGAAAACAGGACGGATTTTGAATAGTTTGTCGTCTGAACTGTGTGACTCGTTGAAATGAAGGAAACTCCAGATGAGCTTGAAGCGGTTTAGAGGCATCGCGTGACTGAAAAATGGTGTTGCTTCTATTTCATCTCGAGTCCAATACATTTCTATACTGGGCTTGTTTATATACCCAGTAAGAAATTGGAGCGCAAAAAATGTTTTTAGTTCGGACACAGACACTGGCTTCCAAGCACGACTACTACTGTGTGGCAGACTGTCAGTCTGCTTCTGGATGGACTGACGTGCGTAGAAGTTTGTCTGGTGAGCAATGTGCTGGAGAAGTTCATCCGTGATGAAGAGCTGCAGGGAGTCAGCTGGCAGCGTCAAATTCAGCTCTGCTGCAGCACCCCTTGGTCCTGGTTTTGCAGTAAATGGGCTGGTTGGCTGCCAGCCCGCTTCATGCCAGCCAGAGTTTTGGGGATCTGCAAATATACATTTTAATATCATATATTGTTTATTTTAGATCTGAGTGAGGCAATATATATACATGTTTACCTTTTTTCTTGGATCCACTGGTTGATGTACATTCGGTAAATTATAGAAGACTTACCATCAAATATTTTATTAGTGCTGTGTTGGAGAATCTCTTTTTCTATACCTTTATTCTGCTCACTGTGAAAAGCTGTGTGAGAAGCGTCACTGAGCCCTATGAGCAACAGCTGAAAGAAACATATACAATTACAATAATATCGGAAGACTGTTTTCTTTTGTTGTTGCAGTGTATTTAAAACACTTTATTTCTTTTTTTCCTCTCTTTGTCGTAGAATCCGCAGTGGGACGTCGCTGTGAGCACGATCTATGAATTGTACATTCGCGTTACACACGCTGCTAGCACCTCGCCGGAAAAGTTAGACAAGTTAGCTTACTAGCAATCTCATAGCAAGTTTGTGCTTACCTTCACAGTCTTCTGAGGATGAAAGACTGTCCGAATCTGTGTCTTCTCCGTGATCAGAGTGTACCCACTCCTCCAATAAATATGCATTGGACTCATTCATCGTCTGATTGAACGTCCACCTGTGCAGAAGTGCTCGGTTGTGCACCACGTTTTCCGGGTTTAGCATCGCTAGCTGGTGAGGCTTTACGACGTGGTCGAAGCCGCCGCGTCAACGCTTCAACTTCGGCGTCAACCTCGGAGTCACCATCAGCATCAACGTCATTATCATCATCAATGTGCTCTTTAGCAGTTGTCGATGCTTTTCCTCTTTGAAAATAATGTTCAAGCGTGAGCTGCTTGCAACCGGTCGCCATTTTCGCTTCCTCAGCCATTCTCCCCTCAACACTCTAGCTCCACCTCACTTCTTCTACTACTTACTCCTACCCGATCTTGTCCAAAGAAATCGCTGCCATCTAGTGGCCATAAATAGTCATTATACTAACTCGATCTGCTTGATACTTTGAGCACAGCTGACCAAGGCTTTCCTCCACCCGTTTCCATTAAAAAACATAGTTAATGTCTTTTAACGTTTTTGGCGGCACTCATTTGGATATTACTAAACATTATTAAACATTTTTGGCGGTCAAAGAGTTTTAAGGAGGGAACATTTTGTTGTTGTTTTTTTAATTTTTTTTTATTATTATTATAATTTTTAACTACCCCAAAACCTTTTATATAGTGAGTGGACAGTGGTTAAACTAAGTAATCCATTTAATTAAACCCCCCCTTTTTGGCACATCTATGAGTTACTCAAGGGCTATTATTAACCAGTATACAGTATACATTTTTCACAAGAGCTTTATTTTTTAGGAACCTACTGTAGTCGTTTTAAAGTGTTAAACAAGCCAACTTCACAACAAAGAAAAGCCTGCATTTGAAGAGCAAGCAAGAAAAATGTATTTAATCGGACCTTATCCTGACTACTCTGGACTCGCACCAGGCTAGACGATCGGCTTGGGGGGGATTTAGCGACCCGCGAAGGACGTCAGACCCTGCTGATTTGCGCTAGGCTAAGCTAGACTAGGTGCTGGGGTCTCTCCGATGCTACTGCAGAGTCCTGCGAGGAGGAAACAAAACACGTCCGCAGCCGGATGCACAGGGATGACTCGGAGCACGTCCATAGTATCCAGCGCCTGATGGCGGTGCGGCTGCCCGGTTGCCAAGTGCAGCACAGTAGCAGGAAGCGTGCTACGCATCTAATGTATATCCTTTCCGCAACACAAAATGTTCACTCTGCACACTGTGCAAGTCGCACCGTCTCCGCTTTCCACAATAAGTTGATAATAACCTATTATCATCTACATTAGCGCTATTTCCTTGCTTAGCCCTGACGCTTGGTGGCATTATGCACATAGTGGCACTGTTGCAAAGTGACGCAACGCCGCATGTGTGTGGAAAAATGAAGACTCACTCTGTGCCATCCCGTAACTCCAGAACTAATAAAAAGTTATTTAAAAAATAAAATAAAATATAATACGACTTCTAATATAAAAATATATTTATCTGAGTCCCGATCGACCACGTGAACAACCACGTGATCGGGCCCGATTTCCGATCACCTGATCAAATTGGGGCATCCCTAATATAAAGCAGTAAATTAAGCAATAAATCTGACTTTACAATTTGTTTACTATCAGAAAAATAACACAGAAATTTGACCCAACACAAACAACTCATGTGGGTTGACGAAATAATCAAGTTATGTAATTTTTTACTTGTTTGAATAATAAAATGTTACTATGGTTACTACTGCTGACGGCTCAATTATATTTTCTGCAGGTTTCCAAGAACAAGCAAGAGCTGGCCTTTTACAGCATTCCAGAGTTTGATGAGTGGAAGAAACAGACAAACTATAAAACCTGGCATGTAAAGTACTACAAAGGTTTGCTCTTTTTACGCAGTCATTTTACACGGTACACAAAAAATGATAACCTACATTAAAATTTATAGTTGAATTGATGTATTAAGAATTATTATTTCCCTTTGAACATATTAAATGTATGCTATAGGTTTGGGTACAAGTACAAGCAAAGAGGCTAAAGAATATTTTGCTGAAATGGAGAAGCATCGCATCACATTTCGATATAATGGTGCTGAGGATGATGCCGCCATCACTTTGGTGAGTTCGAGCTAACTCCTTTATTAAAGAGATTGATTTTAAACAGTCGTGCTACGTTTCACAAAAGAAGAATGTGTTTTGTCTTGGGTGGATATAAGTTAGCAGTCAGCACTGCTAACTAGTGTTGTTCCGATACTGTTTTTTGGCCCCTAATACCTGATACCCAGCTTTGCAGTATCGGCCGATGCCGATACCATACCGATACCGAGGGCCAATAGGATATCTTAGCTCGGCATGCAGTGAACATGTCACACATCAGTGAATGTCGTGCAAGAGCAAGACACAAGATGCTGCATCCAAAGTCCTATATTAGCGTTAGAATTAATGGTATTGGCATGTTACTTGTTAGTACTCATCGATACCGATACCACTGCAGGCTGGTGCATAGGGGTGGAGGACCTTAGAAAAGGTAAGGTGGGACGAGACCATTTAAAGATTGGAAAACAAAAGTATCTTAAAATGACCTCTATAATGTACAGGCAGCCAGTGAAGGGTGGCCAGAACTGGTGTTATGTGCTTCCTCCACTTAAGAGTTATGTGAGCACCAGTTAAGCAGCATTTTGGACCACTGAGGACACTTGGGAGAGAACTGACTGACTCCAAAATAAAGCACATTACTGTAATCCAGCCAAAATGTAACAAAGACATGTATTGCTGTTTCAATGTGCTATTGAGACAATCACTGTCCAATTTGAAACCTAAGTTCGTGACTATTGGCTTAAGGTAAGACGCCAGAGGGGTCAGGTCACCACAAGGCCCACTGTTACCAAACACCATTACACTTGTTTTCTCTTCAATTAAAATTCAAGAAATTCCGTGCCATCCATTCCGCGCCATTCCGTTGCATTGCGATTTTGACGCCACTGTTTAAAGTATAATAAAGGCTTTCCCAGACAAATGAAAACATTTTTTTTTGTTTTTTGTTAAGGCCTTCAGTAAGAAGAAAACAGATGACAGGAAGGAGTGGCTGACCAACTTCATGGAGGACAGACGACAAAGAAGAATTCATGGTCTCCCTGAGGTTAGTCAATTCAATCCATTTTCTCAGGTTTAGATGTTTCCCAACATGCCGCACCTCAAAGCCTACTACTGCCCATTGCCCATAACTCAACTTGGACTGCATGATCGCACATAATTGACAGATGGCAACTCACAACCCCTCATCAAATGATCTGATCTATAGATGTCCTGCGACATTAAATGTTCAGCCTGTATATGTATATATAGGCTTTTAGGGTTGCAAAATACGCAAATGTTGACATTGATGTTCTGTTAGTGTTACAACTTTGAGGAGGTTGTATCTGTCTTTTGAAGCATGTTGCCCAATACTATTCTTTCTATTTTGATGCAAAATCACCAAAGACCACAATCATTTATTGCAGATAGCCTTTAAAGCACTTCATGTTTCACGCTAAAATCAAGCAAAAATTCTGAAAATTAGGCAATATTAGCATTAAACAACAGATTTTTGTCATGCAAAAACAGGTGGTCACAGTACAAACACTACTACTACACTAACGAATACATTTCGCAAACTGGTGGGTTGCGTTGGTCAGTTGAAGAGTGGTCGTCTCGCAACCCTCAGGTTGTGGGTTTGATCCCAGGCCACTATGACCATGTCGAAGTATCTTTGAGCAAGATACTGAACAACCAATAGTGTTGATCTCAAATGGTGGCACGTTTTCCTCATTCGGACAAAATAACAGAGTAGGGCACACACATATACATCATTTTGGAAGAAAACACCTTTATATTCTATCTCTGTGTAACATCCATTTATGAATGGGAAATACAGGGGGTGTTGCATTGTTTTTAAAATACACAAACAAGTAATTATACTTTTGTCTATGCCTTTTGGCTCCCCATTATAATTATCCTAGACTGGTTTGAATGTTGAATTTGACATGTCTTTATTTCAGCAATACCTGTATGGAACACAAGCCAGACATCTGTCCTACAATGACTTTATCAACAAGGAGCTGATTCTGTTCTCCAACTCAGATAATGAGAGATCTATTCCTTCGTTGGTCGATGGTTTGTACAATCTATTTCTTTGTATTGGTATTCTACCATAAAAGTATTAATTAAGTCCATATAAATAATTTTACAGTTTTTCAAGTTAAGTTGATAAAACAGCAAAAAACAAACTAACTAACTAACTAACAAAACAAAACAAAACAAAAAAACAGTATCGACATCATCACTTCAGTGCAATGATCAAACAGAAGAAATGTTGAGTAGTTAGGGCACCAAATATTTTAAAGTAGTCTATGAACTAGTGATGGGTCGATGAAGCGTCATGAAACGTGTTGACACAATGACACACTGTGTTGATACTGTGTCACCACAGGTAACTGAGGTGACTTTTTTTTCTTCCTCTTATAAACTTTATTCAAACAAACATTAAACAGTACACAAAGTATGTAAAAAAAATTGATACAAACATTGTATACAATGCAAACAAATCGAACACGGAACACGACAGGGAGGTTAAAAAATATAAAGAAGCTAAACAAAATAAAATGAACAATATAACAAAAAGGGAAAGCAGTCACATAAATAAATGATAAAGTTTACAGTAATATGTTTTCACAGCTTTTGGTTACATACAAGTAGATAATGATGAAAAATAACTTTTCATTAGTGATGCACCGAATATTCGGCCATCGAGCATTTTCGGCATTCGGCCAAAATGAAATTCAAGCCGAAAAATTATGGCTGAAAGAGGATGTTGTGGTGACGCAAGCAAAAAACACAAACAAACAAAACAACGCTGCAAGCAGGTATCTGTTTGAATTAAACACCAAACACGGGAGTGAGTGTCCGCCTTTTGTGAGTACCGGCAGCTTCATTGTGCACACCAGAGAAGGAGAGGGCCGCTTGGTAAACGATGTCAAAAAAGAGCGCTGCCGAGTACTGCACTGCAGGTGAGCCACTCTTTCTCCTGCAGTGCCTTCCTTTTTTTCTTTGATGACAGCCCCACGAGCGCTTCCACTTTTTCACTTGCATTCTGGTGGCCGTGCTAAATACTTTAGCTAATGTTAGCACTATTGCTAGTAACAGTTTTAAACAAGTAAACACTTACCTTATCTCCGGGTCTATAGATCTGTTACATGGATACAAATGAACTCAATGAAGGATGGTTTCTTATGCATAAATTTGGACATATGAATGTAAAATTTTGAGAATAATAAGGTTTATCTTATACTTGTCAGCACCAGAGGCGATTCTAGGATCAGAGGTTTAAGGGTGCTATAAAGACATTTACGGGTGCTTGGGGGGGTGGTATGTGATAGGTAGTTTGTCGTGGTTTGGAGTTACTTCCCGCTCCAAAAATAGCATGGGAAGTCAGTGAGTGAACCAAATCTAATAAAAGTTATGCAAAGGAAAAAAGGACTTAAAATATAAACATATACTGTACCAACCCTAATTTCTTGAGAAGGGTACTCTTTTTGATACAACAGCTCCTTAACATACGCATTGACAGTATGCATGTTTCTGGAGTAAACCAGCTCCCCACAGTTTACAGTGAGAATTAACAAAAATTGACCTTCGACTTGTTTTTGAAATTTTCTTTTAAATGAAACACACAAAATATAAAATATGTTAACAGACATTAACTTGATACAGAATTATTATTTTTCGACTATACTTTTGTCTGTACTATGTTATAAAAAAACACATTACATACACATCAAAAAAAAGAAATGTGCTTGAATCTACAAAATAATAATAATGCATGTACAAGTCTGTGAATTGGTGAAGTACAGACACATAAAACATATGAACAAAACAAATTGACTTTAGCACTGGTTGTGTCTGCCTTTTTAATCTTGTTTTTAATACAAATACTTCAAAATGAATCTTTTGTTTGCTGAAAAATAATCTTATGTCCATGACCTACTCCAGGAGGCTAGTTTTTTTCTGTGCAGACACACACGCCACGCACGCACGCCACACACGTTATAGTAAGCTAGCCAATAGCAGCACAATAGAGACATTAATATTAACACTTGTTTCCCTCATTGGCGCGTAGCAAAATGATTGAGGAGCAAAATAGCAGACTAGTAATGAAGATAATATGTTGGTGTTGAGTGGTGGAAGGTAAGAAACTTTTCACATATCCTGGTAAAAGGAAGGAACACTTTCATTCAACTAGAGGCATACCCTGTGACTGGACTAAGGAGGAGGACGCGCTCCGCTCGTCTGCTTGTAAGCAGGGGGTGCCCCAAAAATGCCTTAATACGCATCTGGTCAGCACTAAAAGACACTAAATCTGTTGTGCTGTTATGTGTATTTGTAATGTACTGTATTGTTTCTATTAACAGCAAAGTTGTTTTGTCTTCTTAGTGTGTCACGACCTGTTTAGTCCAATTGTATGTTTTTACTAATTGTGTGCCTATTCTGTACTTATGTTTTTGCATGTCATTGCTTTTTTTAATATCATGGCCAAGGGACTACAGATGGAAAATAGCTTTCTGGCTAATTCTGGCTTTTTTAACTCATTCATTTCTATGTGTTTTATTAAATTGCACTGTCCCCTTTTAAATAAATCTAATTCAAATAAAATAAAATTGTGCATGGACACCAAAGGTAACCAAGGTGACAGACTCAACTGACACTAATTTGAACTTCAATTAAATAAGTCTTTGTATTTCCTGTATTCATTTCTTCATTTAAATTCCAAATATTTGGATGGATAGATGCAATCAATAAATAGTGTGAACGTGTCAATTGGAAAATCTGTGAGAAAAATTTACGAGGACTCATAATTCAGAATTGTCTAATCCAATGCATGTTTGGTTTAAAAAATGAAAAACCTAACAACTAACTACATTAATGAAACACCTGGTTCAAACATTTAACGTTAATAAAGTGCATAAATGGAGTTTACAATGTAGTCGGGGCTCGAACCTAAATCCCAAAATATACAAGAAATATAATCCGCTCATTTAAGTCTCTATAACCATTGAGCTAAACGGTCACAGTGTGTACCTTGGAGAATCACTTCCTATAATGTAAGGAAAGTGAAACTGAATTGATATGAATTGGTCAATTAAAAGATTTTACCGTTATTTGATTCTACCGTGTAGGACAATCCTTTCTGTTCTCCTTTCGGAATCCCTATCACACTGATTTGAAGGGAATAATGTGAGCCTCAAAAGATGTGTGAATCATTAGAGACACTACCCGCTGACAGACGCGCTTTGGCACTTCCTTATAAAGCTCGACACCTAGTAACAGGTAGCAATGAGTGTGACAGCTGTGTTGGTCACATGGTTTTGACAAAGCACTACACGCACCGACACCGGGGTTCCTCTACGAACACGCGCATCGATGCCGGACCCATCACTACTATGAACACTCTCCTGCACGCACGCCTGCTGTAATGTTCATGACAGAATTTTTGTAAATATAAAGTTTCATATAAATTGTTCAGGAAGGTGAATTTGTTTAGGTTGGCAGTTCTTCTTCGATCTTAATTTAAATGTTGACCTAGTGACTATTTTTTTGTTTGTTGCCTGCAAATAATCTGGATATATATTATGTTTTTGTTATTTAGGTTTAAAACCTGGCCAGAGAAAAGTGCTTTTCACTTGCTTAAAGAGGAATGACAAGAGGGAGGTGAAAGTTGCACAGCTGGCTGGTTCAGTAGCAGAGATGTCTGCTTATCATCATGGAGAGGTACAATTAACGTAGATCTGTAAATAGCAATAGAAGTCATAGCAAATGTTATTGCAAGCACAGGTGCTTTTTAAATACTATCAATTATTTTATAAAACCAATGCTTTAGTTTTCAATCTTTTTATGTTCCATGAGTGCTACATGCCCAAGAGAAGGCTTTGTCTTGTTGTAATGTAACCAAAAAGTGCTAATCAGCACAAATAAGAAATAGATGTGATTTATTTGAGTAATATGATGTGTCACTTAGTTCTTGAACTAAGCATTCATCACCCACTTTTCTTTTTAGCAAGCGCTCATGATGACTATTGTCAACTTGGCTCAAAACTTTGTGGGCAGTAACAACGTGAACATCCTGCAGCCACTTGGTCAGTTTGGCACTCGCATCAATGGAGGCAAAGATGCTGCCAGCCCTCGTTATATCTTCACTATGCTTAGGTAAAGCCATTCATTTAATTCATACCAGTTGATGATATCAATGCTCATTCTTTAAAGCTGAGACGGTAAAGAATATTAGACATAAGGAAGGAGACATGCAAATCTGTGCAGCTTTTCCATGCCCTTAATCACACATTTTGTACAGATTACTCATTTATTACTCAGTAATAAATTTAAATTAATCCTCCAAAATACAACTTGCCTAATAATTGTGTGCACAATTTATGTGTGATGTGTTTTCACAAAATCAGGCCTATGTCTCTAAAAAAATTCATTAAATTAAAATTGCGTCATGTATTTTAATTATCTACTTAATTCCCTTTAAATAATATATAAATATGTGGAAGTACCTAAAAAATGGACAAAGTTACAGCAATTTCAATGTTGCCAGATTGAAATCCCTCGTTTTGAGAAAAACGCATTTAAAGTTTTGGCACATACATCATTCAATAGTCAATACATAGTATTAGCTTCCTCTAATGTTACTTGTTTAAGCAAGACGTCTGCAGAAAATTTAGCACTCTTTGCATCAGTACACGTTGAAACGTTTGGTTAGTGGAATCGATTGGATTACAAACATTTGCATGCACCGGACGACTTGAAAACGTATGCTCTATGGTAGGATGGCTCTCAAAACACGGACATTCTTGCGTCTTCTGTACTGTCGGATTTTATTGGTTGCTATGTGCATTTATCAATTGTGAATTGGTGGTGAAGAATCTCGGGTTATTTTTAAACCAAGTAGCTAGTTCCCCCAAACGCGCTAGCTACTAGCACTAGCATGTTACAACAAAAACAACAACAGCCAGAGATAGCCACGGCTAGTGGCTCACATATATCACAATTACATTATGGTAAAAGCATTTTGCAATCTTACAATGACACTTACCTTAATCAAAATGGTCAGATCACACTTTGGTAGTCTTTGTTGGTTGGAAATCCTTTCGATGTATCTTTGTAATTCCAGACACTTCTTTGCCATTCCCATTCAACATTCCATGGACCGGCACACAATGTGGGGCAAATGACGGCATGTGAATACTATCTAGAAGTTTCATTTCACATCTTTGTACGCTCAATTTTGCACCCGTGAAAGGCACACGTGTGCACCATTGTGAAGCGGTTCGTGAAAATCCGGAGTGAATAAACAAATGAATGAATCAAAGTAACTTTTAGTAAGCAACACGAGCGCTCCTAAGCATTTGGTTGCGTTGTCTTGCTGGTCGTTTGCCCCACGAAAGGCCTGCTGGGTCGATAGGTGGGGCTCGGTGACGTCTGTGAATACTATGTATAGCAACCAGTACCTTAGGAAAAATATATTGACCCTAAACGTTCAGGAAGTGTTGAAAGACCACTGGGAAGTGAATTCCAATACCAGGTAAGAAACATTGACTGAGATATGAGCCCTTGAGGATATTTGACATCTGAACAGATGAAATGGGGCAAAAATTGTGATTTGGCCTCAACTCAAAACAACTTTGAAGTTTCCATTAAGCTTACAATTCATCTCTTGAGGCATCATCTGCCAAATTTGCTAGTTTTAATGTTGCTACAAGGGGTGTAACTGTTCACAGCAGTTACGGTTCAGTACCTCGGTTTTGGGGGTCACGGTGTGGTACAAGTTCGGTATAACAGGTATAACAACCACAACCCAGCCCCAGATAATCAAACCAAACGATAATCTTAACAAATAATCACGCACACACACGGCTCATACTGAAATCGGCCCTCGGAAGAACCTCCGACTTGAAATCGGGGGCATTCAACATGCTGGATTGTTTTGGCCTGACTTCTCTCCATGTGCGGAGTGCCCCAAGGACAAACCACTGCACAGCCAATCAGAAAGTGAGCTGGCAAGGAAGACGGTGTGGTATCCAAAATCGAAACGGTCATGACGCAGCAGAAAGTCCGTGCTTACATTCCTTTTTTTTTTAAATCCACGCACACACACACACACACACACACACACAGTACACAAACAAACGTGGTCTCCGTGTGGGAAGCGAACCTGCGCCATGATTTTTCCGCCACCAAACTTAACTGTTTTCTGGGCAGAAGGTGGATTTCTCTGATGAATCTTCGGTTGAATTACATCACAGCCACCGCAAATATTGCAGAAGACCTACTGGAGCCCGCATGGATCCAAGATACACCCAGAAAACAGTTAAGTTTGGTGGCGGAAAAATCATGGTCTGGGGTTACATCCAGTATGGGGCCTTCAAGAGATTTGCAGGGTGGCAAGTCAATGCATCAAGGCAATATCAATAGCCTAAAATATCAAGACGTATTGGCTACCTCTTATATTCCCAACCATAAAAGGGGTCAAATTTTGCAGCAGGATGGCCCTCCATCGCATACTTCCATCTCTACATCAAAGTTCCTCAAGGTGAAGAAGATCAAGGTGCTCCAAGACTGGCCAGACATGAACATCATTGCGCATGTCTGGGGTAGTAGAATGAAAGAGGAAGCATGGAAGACCAAACCAAAGAATCTTGATGAACTCTGGGAGGCATGTAAGAGCTTTCTTTGCTATTCCTGATTACTTGTATGAATCATTGCCGAACCGCATCGATGCAGTCCTTCAAGCTCATGGAAGTCATACAAGATATTAGATATGGATCTCACAGCACCACTACTTCATTCTCTGATGTTATGTAACTTTTTTTTGTATTTGAAGTCAATTATTTGTTCCATTTTCACATGACTTTTTGTAGGCGACAAAACTTTTGTCTTGCCAAAATCTGACCTTTCTGTGTTCATTAAATGATCAAAATTTCTTCAGGGAAGCAAATTTATTTCTGTATATTAAACATCATTTGGGAGGGTTTTAGCTTTTATATGAGCCATTTCCAAAACCAATGGGTTAATTAAAAGTCAGGTTATAAACTGGTGTTTCTACAAAATGGATAAGCGACAAGACTTTTGTCAGGGACTGTAGATTAATTTTGACCCGGGGCTTCTGTGCGCGCTCAATGATTGGCTCTGCTCTATTTACGCTATTTTATTTAATCTAAATGACAAATGACACTTTGAGGAGAAATGAGACACGGAGAAGTCGCATATAGCATCAGATTTAAGACACATATAACAAAATTCAACACTTTTTTAAGACTTTTAAGTTATTGTTTCCAAAGTTCATAAATTCAATGCTTTAAAAAAAAAACATATTAAGACCCAGCAGGAACCCTGTAAGCGTCAAAGCTGCACGAGATATCTTGAGAGACTCGGCGCGCTGGTTTCAAAATGAATTTAATACCTCTCGACAGTCTCATTCACTTACGGGGTGGTGCAATACTGCAATGTTCTTCAAACAACTTCATCATCAAACTCACTGACGTCCTCGCTAACGAGTCATCACTCGACAGTGTGTCCAAGAGTTCCATCCCACTCGCGCCAATTAGGTTGTAGAACAAAGGCATGAAAATCCCTCACCTTCCAGCGAAATTCGCCCATGAAACTCAAATAGGTCACCTACATGAATCGTGCAGATCAGATGAGAAAATATTTCGGCCGGGGGGCGTGGGGGTCATGTTGTATGTGGAACGAGCTCATTCTGGGGCCAATCGTGCGTCGCCCAGTAACTGGAAGGTCCGCTGTTAGATTACCGCTCTCCCCAAGTCATGTGTCGTTGTGTCCTTGGGCAAGACACTTCACACACATTGCCTCTGGTACCACTCCCACTGGTGTTTGGATGGTGCAGTCTGCCCCAGGGCATCTGTGGCTACATACGTAGTTTGCAACCAAAGTGTGAATGTGTGAATAATGTATCCCCAGTGAGCTATTTGAATGTGCTACAGAAAAGTGCCATATAAATCTGATGTATTATTATGCACAATGCAGTATCTGCAGCTGCACATATGCATAAATTATCCAGGCATTTTGAAAACAAAATAGCATGTACTCCATTCACTACTAGTAAAAAACACTAAACTTTTCACTCTTTTCTGAAGAAAAATTGTATCATTACATCCCTAATAAATTTGCAGTTATGTGCAGGTATATGTTAAAGTGCATGTCAAAACAACAACAAGAACAACAAAACTAACAGTTATTACTGTAATGGAAAATATTACTATTTTTGGAAACATACACTATCACAAAATGTAGTCTTTACAGTGATGCATTTGATGGTCAGTCAGGATTTGTGTATATATATCAGGATATGGGTATTCTACGACTGATAACTTTTGTCTCAATTCCTACAGTCCTCTTGCCAAGCTGTTATTCCCAGCAGTGGACTCCAACCTGCTGAAGTTTCTTTATGATGACAACCAGAAGGTGGAGCCTGAGTGGTACATTCCCATCATTCCAATGGTGCTTGTAAATGGTGCGGAGGGCATTGGAACAGGCTGGGCATGTAAGATTCCCAACTACGACCCACGAGAGCTTGTCAACAACATCAGCCGGATGCTAAGCCATCAAGACCCACTGGCAATGGTAAACTAGCTAGAGAAGTACAGTGGTCCCTCGCTACTTTGCGGTTCACTTGATGCAGGTTCACTCTATCACAGCTTCTCCCCTCCCCGTTCTTTATTTATACTGCTAATTTTGTTCTTTTTTTATATATATATATATTTGAGTAAATATAAACAGCTATTTCTTTCATTCAACACAATATATTACACTTTTAATCAAAATATATCTGGTAAATTAAGAAACGTTTATCATGATTAGTTAAAAAAAAATTGTGACATTTTACTTCTTTTAATTCTTCTTAGCAAGTCAGTGTCCCATCAGTGGTGCAAAGGGATCTGGTCGGAAGACGTGCACGGTCTACACTTACGCATTCCATTTGCATTGTTAGAAATTTGCAATTTTGAAAGGTAGTGTCATATAGGAAGTGGCGGGATACACTTCAAAATAAGAGCACTGCACTCTGATAATCATGAAGTGGTTCTATAGCTTTGAAAATAAAAGCCAATGCACTCGGACCAACTTGTAAAACACGCAGTAACTATGCTTACTAAGGGCACTTTTTTCCCCTTGTGTGACCACCAGGCAGCACAACCTCAAATTACTGTGTTAGTTTATTCCACAAACAGTGATTAGAACAGAAAGTAACTTGATCAAGTTTAAAACCCACGTCTTATACAGTTACTCTATAGGACGGTATGCACCTGCTCCTGAGGTCAGTACAAGTGTTACTTGTTTAAGTTTACTTGATAATCAAGTTACTTATTGTCAAACCCATACAATTATAACATTTGGCTACTTTTAACGATATTGGCTGCTACATAAATGATTAAAAACCACATCATATAAAATAGCAATATATTAAATGAACCAACAGTCTGCAAAATGTATTTTGCACTGCACCGTTTGAAACACGTTTCCATAATTATCACTGCTTCCAATGTATGCATTATATTTGAGCATTAATTAAATGACTGAATATGAAAGGTGAGCTATATGTTCTTGTCTATGGTCGTAGATTCCCCATGGTTAATGATCATATTCTCTGTTACAATTTTTATTTGCCATAATTTTTTTATTTAACTCTACACCATTTCTAACCCAATGTTGACAATCTCTTTGTAGTATCTGATCATAGTCATCAATTTAAGAGAAAGTAAACATTAGGCTAAGGATTGGTGAGGACGCTGGCGTTGTTGCCACTTCTCCAGTCGAGCTAAAACAATGAGTTTTTTAAACAAGCACAGTTTTTTTAAACAAGTTTTTTTTTTTAAACCAACGTCGAGGTTTTGAATAACCAATTTTTTATTTTTTTTATTAAACAACCTTTTTACTTTTCCGAACCACAGACCAGTGGTCCTTTTTGGGTAGTTGGGTTTATGCTAGTCTCAGCTGCTTCTCAGCTTTGGAACTCTCTGCCCCCTGATCTCCGCACTTCACCCTCCTTGACCATTTTCAAATCCTAAATAAAAAAGCTAATTTTTAAGATTGCCTACACACTTTAAATTACACTGCTTCTTTATTTTTAGCTTTTTTATTATTCTATCTAATCTGTAGAATTTTAGTTTTTCTGCAATTCACCCTCCTTGACCATTTTCAAATCCAAACTAAAAAAACACATTTTCAAGATTTCCTACACACTTTAAATTACACTGCTTCTTTATTTTTAGCTTTTTTATTATTCTATTTAATCTGTAGAATTTTTGTTTTTCCGCAATTCACCCTCCTTGACCATTTTCAAATCTAAACTAAAAACCCACCTTTTCAAGATTGCCTACACACTTTAAATTACACTGCTTCTTTAATTTTAGCTTTTTTATTATTATTCTATCTAATCTGTAGAATTTTTGTTTTAAGTTTAGTTTTTAACTGTTGTACAGCATCCTTGAGGATCTTGAAAGGCGCTTTAAGTGAAATGAATTATTATTAGGGCCAGAGCAGATAACGCTGCTACAAAAATTGGCAGGCATGTGAAGCACACCAAGACACACAAAAAAGTCAATGGAAGCCATATCCTAAAATGTACAGGAAGTGAGCTAGGAATTTTTGAATGTCCAATTTTTGAATGTCCAATTTTGGCCCATTTTTGCACATTGACTGTGGTCATTCTTTTTGCCCATTTGCCAACAGTTTTCATCCGATTTACTAACTTGGCATGTATCATCTCAAGACCTGGGACAGCAACTGGGGGAAAAAATCTTGACTTTTTGAAATACTATATGATGGGGGCGGGGCCTCAAATTTTGCCTTTAATATTTCCTTCATCAAAAAAGAGGAAAGGCTTAATAACTCCGCTGAACAAAGCTCCAAAAAAAATCCCAAACTTTTCATGCATCTTAACTCTTTCACTGCCAGACGTTTTCAGAAACAGGTTGTCCCCACTGCCAGCCGATTTAAGTATTTTGAGTGATCTTTCAAGGTCCACAGAAAATGTTGTGTTTGGACTATGGAAACACACATACTACCAAATGAAAGATTGGACTCTCAGCTTTCATCAGAAAAAAAAAGTTTGTTTCTACCTTATTCCGTTCTTCAGTAATCAACAATAGAAAATGGTTACTTTCACCAAAATTCTCTCTTTTGAAACAAAAAACGGAGAAAAACAGCTTTTTGTGAAACGATGTTATTTCATGCACTCTAGTGAATTGTACACTTCTTTTTGTCCATGAATGATGCCACAAACACCTAAATAGTGCTTTACTTCTGTAAAACGCTTTCACCAACAATGAAAAAGTGTTTTTTGATTGCAAAATACGTTTATTTCCATTCAACAGTGTAACAATTTGACAAAACAATTTCGCAAACTATTTACAAATGTGTGCAACTGTGGTACTACTTACAATTATGTGGATGTTTCAAATACAGTTTTTCCTTTTGTAACGCTCTCCTGCGTGCAAGGAGACACCAGGACTCGCACAACAGTTTACTTTCACTTTCACATTGGTCCGTTTTGCGTGCAAACGTTACACTTTCTTGACGGCCTTTTTTTCCGGGGAATAAAAAGCAAGTAGCAGACTGTACACACTTCCTCCGATGAATATGCATTGGACTCGGGGCACTCTCCGTCGTCCGATCGAACGTCCGCCTGTGCGTGCTCGGTTGCGCTCCGCGTTACGACACCGTCATAGCCGCCGCGTCAGCGGTTCCGATTTCGCCGTCAAGCTCGGATTCACCTTCATCATCATCGAGGATGATCACCGTCGTCATCAATGTACTATTTTAGCGTTGGTCGATGCCTTTCGTCTTGTAAGTGTAGAGCTGCTTGCAAACGCTCGCCATTGCCCGTTCCCTCCTCCATCTAGCTCCATCTAACGTCTTCTACTGCCGCGTCAATGCTTCTCAACCACGGAGTCACCACCCTCATCTTCATCATCGATGATGATCATCGTTGTCAACAATGTGCTTTTTCAGCGATGCTTTTGGTCTTTGAAAAAAACGTCTCGGGCGTGAGCTCCTCGCGACCGGCCGCCATTTTTCCTTTGTCTTCCATTCTCATCTCCTGCTCGACGCTCTAGCTCCGCCTCTACTGACGCCCACCCGATCTTGTCAAAAGAGAGTCATCGCTGCCCTCTAGGGGCCAAAAATAGTCATTAGGCACAACAGACAGACTTGAAACTTTTACCAGACATGCGGAAGGGTTTCCTCTCAAAAAAAAAAAAAAAATCATTGGATGAGTCTTTTGACGTCATTGGCAGTGAAGCGTAGGTTTTTACTTGACGTCTTTAAACGTCAGTGGCAGTGAAAGAGTTAATAGCCATGGCCTGAAAACATCTATATTATAATAATATATATATATATATATATATATATACAACACCGACTCCCTGGATCCAGCTAATTACGTGGCTTAAAACAACTTGCTCTCCACTTCTTCCACCCTTTACACGCTTTATAAATTCAGGAGAAAGTGGCCCCGACACCCCAGCTACAAAGTCTTTGAATTAAAAAAATATTTTAAACAACGACTTTAAACAATTAAACAACAACTTTATGCATGCTTGACAATTATGTCAGTACTGAAATCAGTTACGATCAAGGGATGGGAATCAAGACATGAGTTTGTTTTTTGTTTTATCCATCCATTCATTATCCGAACCGCTTATCCTCACGAGGGTCGTGGATGTAATACAAAATGTTACATTTCACAACTTTCTTTAATTTGTCTAACCTTTGTTTCCTAACAGCTTCCCAGATATAAAAACTTCAAAGGGGTGATTCACGAACTCGGTCCGAACCAGTACCTGGTTAGTGGAGAGGTGTCAGTCCTTGACAAAAACACCATTGAGATCACAGAACTTCCTGTACGGACATGGACACAGGTACACTACACCTCCTGGTTCATCAAGATAAGCAGTACATTAATTAAAGAATGAGAACTAGTGCTAAACATAAATGCCATCTCCGCCGTCATGTACAGGCTTATAAGGAATCTGTGTTGGAGCCGATGCTGCAGGGCACCGAAAAAACACCATCACTCATCAGCGATTATAAAGAGTACCACACAGATTCTACTGTGAAGTTTGTGGTTCGCATGTCTGAGGAAAAACTAGCCCAGGCTGAGGCAGCTGGCCTCCACAAAGTCTTCAAGCTCCAGTCCAGCCTCACCTGCAACTCCATGGTAAACATTCCTTCAACTTGAAGTCGACTGCAAAGCAGTTACGCTGTGAATTAAAGATGGTGTATGGTAGAATATGGTAGAATATTTTTTCCTGCCTTTTTTATTCATAGGTTCTGTTTGACCACATGGGTTGCCTAAAGCGATATGATTCAGTCCAAGACATTCTAAAAGAGTTCTTTGAGCTGCGCCTGCTCTACTACAAACTCCGAAGAGACTGGTTAATTGGTAGCCTTCGAGCTGAAGCAGCTAAACTGTCCAATCAAGCTCGTTTTGTTCTGGAGAAGATCGAAGGAAAAACTTCAATTGGTAAGAAAGTTAATTTTATTGTGAAAATATTAAAATCTTCAGTCTGATATGTCTTGTCTATTTTGTGTTCACACAGAGAACAAATCCAAGCGTGAGCTAATCCGCATGTTGGTCCAGAAAGGTTATGAGTCTGACCCTGTAGCTGCTTGGAGTAAGGCTCAAGAGAAGGTATGGTTATCCGCCTGGAAGCTGTGCTTGTATCAAATATTTATGTTATTTTAGTTTTTACGAGGGATGCACGATAATATCGCTAATAATTATCGGCAATTATTTACCTATTTGACGTCAAACAGCACCGAACCAAGTAATAAAGAAATCCGCCGATAATAATAGACTTGCCGCGTTGGTCCATCTGTTGTGGTTGTGGCTCAAGATGTGTCTCCCCAAAATGTTACCCTCACAGTTTTTTGTTGACTTTTTAAAACATGACTGTTAGATAATCTGCCATTTGGCCGATTATTTTGGCCGATGTTTGAAGGCCAATAATCAGCCGATTATAATCAGATAGATAGATAGATAGATAGATAGATAGATAGATAGATAGATAGATAGATAGATAGATAGATAGATAGATAGATAGATAGATAGATAGTCAGTCATCCAATGAGGATGATGATGTGTGACATCAACTGCAAAATGAACTTTTATCCCAGTCACAAGTTTAGTATATGTTGTGTATGATGTTTGAATAGTGAATTGGTGGGAGGAAAATTTGTTTGGAAGGTGTAACTCACATTATGGTTGTAGGCTAGCAGGCTAGCTAGCAAGAAGCTACAGCACATAGCATGCCACTGGACTCTAAACTCAAACTTTCGCTCCAAGTAAATTCCAGTGAATACCGGTTGCCATTCCCTCCTCACATTCGTGAAGCTTTTTCAAACTGCCCGTGTGTGGAGGACGCGACTAGTCAGTTTGTTCGCTCCCACCTCCCCGACATGTAGCAACGGTCCCACTCGCGCGGGCGTGCACGCATTCTCTCTCGCTCTGTCCTTCCCGCTCTGTCTCTCTCTCTCTCACCCTCTTTCGCACTCTCTCTCATCGTAGAAATTATAATCCCTCAAAGTAATCCTCATTTTTAATAAATGTACCTGAAAACTGATTACATATTTTTTCCTGTAACTGTAATGGAATACAATTAAGAAAATTTTTCAATCTGATTACGTAATGGCGGTACATGTATTCCGTATATAGCCTGCTAGCGGCTACCTGTTAGCATGACCAACGACTGTCTGGCTGCCAGCTGCTAAGTAAGTTTGACAGTTTACTTTCATTCTTTTTCAATATTCTGGACCAAGGCTACTCCGAAAAGGCGTTTTACAAAATAAATGCAGACACAAAATTTTACACGGCTATATTAGATATTTTAAGTTGATTTTTTTTTTATTTAACTCTTTCACTGCCAGACGTTTTCAGAAACGGGTTGTCCCCACTGCCAGCCGATTTAAGCATTTTGAGTGATCTTTCAAGGTCCACAGAAAATGTTGTGTTTGGACTATGGAAACACACATACTACCAAATGAAAGATTGGACTCTCATCAAAACAATTTCGCAAACTATTTACAAACGTGTGCAACTGTGGTACTACTTACAATTATGTGGATGTTTCAAATACAGTTTTTCCTTTTGTAACGCTCTCCTGCGTGCCAGGACGCCAGCACAACAGTTTACTTTCACTTTCGCATTGGTCCGTTTTGCGTGCAAACGTTACACTTTCTTGACGGCCTTTTTTTCCGGGGAATAAAATGCAAGTAGCAGACTGTACACACTTCCTCCGATGAATATGCATTGGACTCGGGGCACTCTCCGTCGTCCGATCGAACGTCCGCCTGTGCGTGCTCGGTTGAGCTCCGCGTTACGACACCGTCATAGCCGCCGCGTCAGCGGTTCCAATTTCGCCGTCAAGCTCGGATTCACCTTCATCATCATCGATGATGATCATCGTCGTCATCAATGTACTATTTTAGCGTTGGTCGATGCCTTTCGTCTTGTAAGTGTAGAGCTGCTTACAAACGCTCGCCATTGCCCGTTCCCTCCTCCATCTAGCTCCATCTAACGTCTTCTACTGCCGCGTCAATGCTTCCCAACCACGGAGTCACCACCCTCATCTTCATCATCGATGATGATCATCGTCGTCAACAATGTGCTCTTTCAGCGATGCTTTTGGTCTTTGAAAAAAACGGCTCGGGCGTGAGCTCCTCGCGACCGGCCGCCATTTTTCCTTTGTCTTCCATTCTCATCTCCTGCTCGACGCTCTAGCTCCGCCTCTACTGACGCCCACCCGATCTTGTCAAAAGAGAGTCATTGCTGCCCTCTAGGGGCCAAAAATAGTCATTAGGCACAACAGACCGGCTGGAAACTTTCACCACAGCTCCGGAAGCCTTGCCTGCACCCGTTTCAAAAATAAATAAATAAATAAATTGGATGACGTCTTTAGACGTCATTGCCAGTGCTCCGTAGGTTTTTACTTGACGTCTATAAACGTCAATGGCAGTGAAAAAGCGTACTATTTATCTTTTTTTTTTTCTGATCAGAAAAACGATCTGATCCATGACTCAAATCCGTGATCCGATTCGAACCAACTTTTGTGATCAGTTGCACCACTACTCAATAATCAATACCATTTTCGATACCGCAAAGATTAAAAAACAAAGACAAATACTTAAAAAATGCATAGAAAAATATTTTTACTAACCGCAAATAAATAATCAATTAAATAAAATGATTGATAATCAGAAAATGATAAATAAATAGAGTTTTTCATATGCAAATAAATTATAATTAACACAACATGCCACAATGGCATTTTTGGTTGTCTGAGGTAAAAAACACAGGAAACATCAATAAGAATTTTTTTTAAATGGTTAACTATACAAGTACAGTAATCAGAACTATACACTGCACAAGTGTAAAAAACAATAAACAATATTTTGAGGTAGTAAACTACACCAAAAATGAACAATCAGTAAAAATTTACATCAAATGCTGCAGTTGCACTGCTACAGTACATCTTTCTTAAATGGCTAAAATTAAAAAGTGCAAATATCTATTAAAACATACAAGGATTTAAAAAGTGCACTTTATTCTATGGATGTCTAAGTTTGTCATGTCACTGTTCTGGTAGAATTTTTACAATAAAGTCAAGTATGTCAATGTGCTCCTTTGAGGCTTGCCCCTTATTGGGTTACAAATGAGCCCTGATTTTACTAAACACACACTCTGAAGCACAACTTGAAGCAGTAGTAATACACAAGTAAACTCAACTAACCGTGAGCCCACGGCTAATGGCTAATAACAAAACAACAGTCACTGAACATAAAGCTAACCGGGGTAGGGACGTCCGGTGATGTCATGAGGCAAGTAAGCATAAACGCTGAGCTCCGCCAGACAAAATCATAAAAAGCATTGACAACGAACTTCACTGACCATATTCGACTTAGAAGTATACGATACATTCGCCTACGAGACATAGAGGTTCTAGCAAACAAGAGGTTTCAAAGGAAAAAGACAATAAACAACGGAGACCACCGAGTCCAGCTAGCATTAGCTCAAATGCTACTAGCAAGGCCAACATCGAAAGCCAGCCGGAACAAGTGGGGCCGTTTATAGAGAAGATGAGGAAACTCCGAAAAGAAAACCAAGAAGGCTACAGTCAAACTAAAATGTCCCTAGAAAGACTGGAACAAGTAATGGCGGAAGTAAAACAACAAATAGGAGAACGCAAATAGAGTATTAACACCTTGGAGGAAAGGACGAGCATGATTGAGGACACAACAAACTGCCAACAGAGAGCTCTCCGGTACATACTTCACCTTAGCGCTTTCTGCCGTTTATGGTTGGATTCGTCTGACCTTAAGGCCTAGATACACCAATCCGTCGCCTAATGTGACGACGCCTACCCCCTGTGGCGCCGGCCCAGATGTCGGCACGTCGCGTAAAAAAATACGTGAATACACACCGCACCGACTATTAACGTACCTTCAGCGCATGCAAAGTAATTCCCCTCCGTACCATCGGCGGCGGTAGTCATTATTCCTAAAGGCAACCGACAACCTCTTTACGGGGGCTGGATATAAAAACGTAAACAACTCATACCGGTGTTGACAGCAGGGGTAAACGCGGCGGCCAGCTGGTGAAGCGAAAACGAGGAAACGCTGGAACAAGCTTCTCGTTCCCGAACGCATTAATGTACTCCGTTGTGGCTTATCCTGGACCCTGCCGACTCCTTGCTGCTACCGATCGTCGGTTCACCCGAAAAGCTTTGGCCGTGCTGCCCTCCGTATTTTGGACGCGGTGCCGACCTCCAGCTTCTGAAGGAGCTTCCTCGAGACTGCCGGACGGAAGGGTCATGCACCCCTGCTGCTCCCACAAGGATTGCGCTGTTAAATGCGTGGTCATTGACAAACAAAGCGTATTTTGAGGGAGTTTTTCCTTTCCAACAACTTGTATTTCCTCTGCCTGACGGCGACCTGGACTGTTGCTGGTGAGTCCACTGTTATGATTGAATTACTACCACCTGGCCGAGGACGTCGGGCCGAGGTGGAGGAACGGCGACTATTTAAAAAACAAAAAACTAATTTAAATGTAAACGATGTCTCTTTACCACATTGATCACAGCTTTATAGCCACCTTTTTTGAAGTCAGCCAAACTGTCACTGTGCTGTGCTGTGTCATTTACCGACCTACAAAATACAATAAGGACTTTTTAAACGACTTTGTAAATCTTCTTGCTGAAATCATGCTGAAATATGATCATATCCTCTTTATGGGGGACTTTAATATTCACGTCTGCTGTCCTGAAAAACAATCAAGTTGAGTTGAGTACTGTTTATCCGCGTTGTCACTTGCTCTTTTTGCCCCGTGCGCTGATTTGCTAGCTAACAGCCAATCACAGTGATCAAATGGCCAGACGGCGATTCAACATGTCAAATTTGCTTTCTTCTCATGTGTCTTCAGTTTTTCTTATATTGTGCAACCATAAATGAGTATTAGTATAGTAAAATAAAAAAATAAAATTTGATATTATGAAGTTGCCATAACAACATATAGCGCCCCCTAGCGTGAAAAAAAATATGCACTAATCCCGGCACGTTTGACCGAGGGTTACGAAAATTGGCAGGCACATGAAGCGTCCTGAGACACACAAAAAAGTCAATGGAAGCCATATTCTAAAATGTATAGGAAGCGAGCTATGAGTTTTTAATGTCCAATTTTGGCCCATTTTTGCACATTCAACTTTGGTCATTCTTTTTGCCCATTTGCCAACAGTTTTTATCCGATTTACTTCTAACTTGACATGTATCATCTCAAGACCTGGGACAACAACTGGGGAAAAATCTTGACTTTTTGAAATACTACATGACGGGGGCGGGGCCTCAAATTTTGTCTTAAATGTTTCCTTCATCAAAAAAGAGGAAATGCTTAATAACTCCGCTCTACAAGCTCCCAAAAATCCCAATCTCCTCATGCATCTTAATAGCCACGACCTGAAAGCATCAATATGATAATATTCGGTTATACATGTAGCGCCACCTAGTGGTGACAAGAAATGTCTAACTTTACATTTTTATCTATTGTGCCAAGCCCGTTTGAGGGATCCAGTTGAAATTTTGTCAGAAAAGCCTTAAAGGGACTGCAACAAAAAATCAACATTTTGGAGCTTTAAGCCATGTTAAAATGCTAATTCTTCACCAAAACATGACCAAAGTTGTGTTTTCCTCCATTCGCCCCTGTATGAGAAATTCTAGGTTATTCTGCTCTCCAAGCACCAACCATTCCCAACCTGAGAAAACTAGCTGTTGGCACGATTTGACGTCACTGCCGCTGTGGACTAAACGCACGGCCACTTTCTTTGAGTCCTCCCTCCATGGGATATTGACAAAAGTAGCCTTTATCAATAAACATTCTGTCCAGATGAATATAAAGCAACCAATTATCCTTCACATTTGCAATGCCAAAGTGCAATGACAATTGGCCGTCTTAAAATCCCAGAAAGGGTTCTGCCTGACACCTGTGTAAACTACAAGTAAAACTTATTGCGCTGCTTTGCACAACTGCACAAATGGTATAGTGGTTAGCATGCTCGCCTTGCAGGCTCGAGTTCGAGACCCTCTCATGGTAATTATTTATTTATTTTTCCTCCCTTCTCCTTTCCTCCTCCACTACGATTTCTTGCGGCAAAGAGCGTTTTGTTTCAAATGCTTATTGAAAAATTTAACATTCATCCAATTTCCACATGTACAGTAAAGAAGACACGGTTGTATTACAACGGCTTGCCGGTCTTGCAGCGCTCCTTGGCAGCAGAGGGGCGCGGCAACCACACAAGGAGAGGCGGGGTTTTACTGAACCGGGTGTTTTACTGAACCAGGTGTTTTACTTCCGCATTTGAGAAGTAACCAACACCTAATTTTCATTAAAAAAATGCATCGCGATTGTGTCAAAGGTAAGATTTCATCATTATATATATATATATATATATATATAGGTAACTGTGGAAGGGCTTAAAATACCATGGTGTAGTCCCTTTAAGATGTTGATCCTGCCCCACACCGAATATTGTAAAAGGGCCAAAGGGCGTGGCCATTACGTTGCTGCAAAGTCTGATGATTCACAGTGACAATAAAAGCTGTGTTAACTTGACCCAGATGATCCTATCTTCTCAAAATTCAACACATTTGATGAGAGTCCAGGTCTGAATACATCTACGAATTTATATTTATTCGTACTGACTTTTTTTTTTTCCTACAACTTTTTTCTACAACCATGTTAACTGGATCTACCTCATATTTGCTCAGAAGAGTGTTTAGGCCTTCATGATGTCATAACACAACATAAAGTTTGTGAGTTTTTGCGAATTGCTGTGGGCGTGGCAACGTACTGTTCGCCAAGAAAACAACGCTAATTTTGAGGGCCTAAACATGCACAGAAATTCATGAAACTTGGCACACACATCTGGCCTGGTAAAATGATCAATATTTTATCGGGTATTGTGCGATTTTTACAAAAATTACTCACTAGAGCCCCCTTGAAATTTTTAACAAAGCAGCCCCGGTTGCAAGTTAAAGCAAGATCTACGAAAAACTTTTGGTATTTGAGGGAGGCCAAGACCTACAAAAAAGTCACTTGGACCCATTGAATGTCCGATTTTTGCCAATTTTTTAACATTTACAGGGGAAGTACTCGTGCTCATTTCTCCTACACATTTGATCCAATTGACTTCAATCTTGGCCTGGACCAACAAGGGGAAAAAAATCTTGAGTTTTCTAAATGACGGGGGTGGGGCATCGTATTTTGTGCTTCATATTTCCTTCGCTATGAAGGACAAAATATGTAATAACTCCCCAGGACATACTCCAAAAAATCCCAAACTTCACTTGTATGTTTATAGTCACAACCTGAAGGTATATAATACCTGACAATAGTCAGTTATAATTATATAAATATTACCCCACCTAGCCCTTGGGTCGACAAAAAGAAAAATTACGGCAGAATTTGGATACACTTTGTAAGTGTATATATATATATATATATATATATATATATATATATATATATATATATAAATAACTAAGTCATTTATAAATATTTTTTACTTTCCACCCCTCAAAATGTTTAGTGACATCAGAACAATCCATACATATGTACTTTTTATTTGTTTATTTTTGATGCCCTCTGTGGACAATAAAAGCAATATTGTACTATGAGTAAACTCATTGCCCAAAAAATAAAATAGGACGCTGATTTTTGAGGGTCTTATCATTGACCAAAAAGCTTTACACACTCATCACACCTGGCAGAAAAAAATCCATATGTAAAGGTTTATTATGCCATTTATAACGAAATTCTGCTTCCAATGTGCCAGTACCCCAACCTGCAAGTACCCCAAAGTGGCTCGGGTTTCGAGGGCCCTTTATAGCTGCCCGCAGCTCTAGTTGTAATTGTTTTTTGATGTATGAGGGTTTTTTTATCAAATTTTTTTTTGTCAATCACAGGCTCAAGAAGAAGACGATCACGACAGAAATGAGAGTGACAGCTCATCACACTCTGGTACGGTGTCGGGCCCAAATTTTAATTACATCCTCAACATGTCTCTATGGTGCTTGACGAAAGAGAAGGTGGAGGAGCTACTAAAACAAAGAGACCAGAAGGTATGGTTAAGCACATTTTTTCACTTTTTCTTGTCTACGCCAGGAGTTAAAAGTTCTCCGTTGTGGGGACGGATTTCCGTCATTTTGAAAATGAGACAGGTGCACCCCATTAAACAAGTCCCCATGGGGACTGCATGTTTGTTGTTTAAGATCCCATCACGAATTAATACCACCTTGAAAATTCTTGAAAAAGTATCAAATTTTAATATCTGGGTGAGGTTTTAAATGTCATGCTGTGTGTAGCTTCTCCGTGGAGAAGCAGCAAGCCATATTAGGAGAAGTTGGCGGAACTGTCTATCCATTGGCATTCGATGGCATTGCGGACGGGACATGTCAAGAGTCGAGTCCTCCACACACTCTGCGGCCAATTTTAATGTAGGAGGGGAAAGAGGATGTTTTAATCGCTATTCACTGTTTGCAACTTACTCACTGAAGAAAAGGAAACAGTTTGAACTGTCAGCATGCTGTGGCGGCCTGCTACGGAGGAGCTAGTTGCTAACCCGTTACATGCTAACGTGAGTCAGAGTTCCACCTTCCTTACATATCACGCACTGATGTACTATTTAAACACCATATTAAGGATAACAATTTCAAAACTAGCGACTGGGATAAAAGTTTGTTTTGCGGTTGATGTAACGCATCGTCATCATCGTCGTAGCGTAATTAGGTCATAATTACGGCGCGTGCATGTGTGTGTATGTGTGCTTGCTATCTATCTATCTATCTATTCATTTAAATAGGTGTCAATTGCACATGGATTTCCGTTATTTGCGGTTCTGGCAGGTCTCTATCCCTGCAAATAGTTGGGGTCCACTGTTACTGTCCAAGTTACATTATTAATTATTAATAGTATGGTGATTGGATTACATTAACTCTTTCACTGCCAGACGTTTTCAGAAACAGGATGTCGCCAGTGCCAGCCGATTTAAGCATTTTGACTGATCTGTCAAGGTCCACAGAAAATGTTGTGTTTGGACTATGGAAACACACATACTACCAAATGAAAGATTGAACTCTCATCTTTCATCAGAAAAAAAAGTTTGTTTCTACCTTATTCCGTTCTTCAGTAATCAACAATAGAAAATGGTTAGTTTCACCGAAATGCTCTGTTTTGAAACAAAAAGCGGAGAAAAAGAGCTTTTAGTGAAACGATGTTATTTCATGCACTCTAGTGAATTCTACACTTCTTTTTGTCTATGAATGATGCCACAAACACCTAAATAGTGCTTTACTTCTGTAAAACGCTATCACCAACAATGAAAAAGTGTTTTTGGGTTGCAAAATACGTTTATTTCCATTCAAGAGTGTAACAATTTGACAAAACAATTTCGCAAACTATTTACAAATGTGTGCAACTGTGGTACTATTTACAATTATGTGGATGTTTCAAATACAGTTTTTCTTTTTGTAACGCTCCCATGCGTGCAAGGAGACGCAGCAGGATTTGCACAACAGATTAGTTTCACTTGTGATGTCTCCTTTCGCGTGCAGACGTTACACTTTCTTGACGGCCTTTTTTTCCGGGGAATAGCAAGTAGCAGACTGTACCCACTACTCCGATGAATATGCATTGGACTCGGGGCACTCTTTGTCATCCGATTGAACGTCCGCCTGAGCGTGCTCGGTTGTGCTCCGCGTTTTCCGGTGTTAGCATCGCTAGCCCGTGAACCTTTATGACGTCGTCATAGCCGCCGCGTCAGCGTTTCCAATTTCAGCGTCAACCTCGGAGTCACCATCATCATCATCGATGATGATCATCGTCGTCATCAATGTGCTCTTTAGCGTTGGTCGATGCCTTTCGTCTTTGAAAAAAATTCCCAAGTGTGAGCTGCTTGCAACCGGTCGCCATGTTCTCTTCCCTTCCCCAACCATTGTCCCCTCTAGCTCCGCCTCACGTCTTCTACTGACGCATACCCAATCTTGTCAAAAGAGAGTCATTGCTGCCATCTAGGGGCCAAAAATAGTCATTAGGCTAACTAGATCTGCTTGAAACTTTCATCACAGCTGGCCAAGGCTTTCCTCCACCCGTTTCAAAAAATAATAATTGGATGACGTCTTTTAACGTCATTGGCGGCCCTCCGTAGGTTTTTACTTGACGTCTTTTAACGTCCATGGCAGTCAAAGAAAAAAACATTTTTTTTTAACAAGTAACGAGAAACTTTATCAGAAGAATACAATTTAAAAGTAAACCTCCCAACCCTGCCTATATAGCATAACATGACCATGTATAGATAGATATTTTATTATACATTCATACTGTCTTTTAAGTCTGCTTGATTTTTAACATGGTGACGATTAATAGTATTGATTTTTTTTTAAATGTTAAATTAACCAAATTATGATTGAGGTATCGGCCCAAGGCTAGTGATATACAGGGCCAGTGCTGGTTTTAGCTGGGCCACCATTCAAAATGGCTTAACATAGAACACTGCATTAGCAACAACATTATATCACAGTGTTGGCCACTTGATTGCAATGTTGAAGTGGCTACAATAAGTTAAGTAAAGCAAAGCCCCTCACTCCAGCAGTGAAACGCTAGTGAGTAAAGCGAGGCGAAACACTCCCTTCGCTTTTAGTGTTAATGTAGCAATATAATTAGATGGCTCAGTGTGTACCTTTTAAGTTTTTGTTTCCACCGAGTTTATGCAGTTAGCAGGCGATAAGCACTCGGCTCGTTACAAAGTACACAAAAACATATATAAAGTGGGCGTGAAGGCCCTCGAGTCACACGCAAAAGCCAGAAAGCACCAGCTTGCTATGACTTGAAGTTGGTCTAAAATTTTTCACATAATGGTCTGGGTGGAGTTTGCATGTTCTCCCCGTGCTTGCGTGGGTTTTCACCGGGTACTCCGGTTTCCTCCCACATTCCAAAAACATGCATGGCAGGTTAATTGAACTCTCCAAATTGTCCCTAGGTGTGAATGTGAGTGTGGTTGTTCGTCTCTGTGTGCCCTGCGATTGGCTGGCAACCAGTTCAGGGTGTACCCCGCCTACTGCCCGAAGCCAGCTGGGATAGGCTCCAGCACCCCCGCGACCCTAGTGAGGAAAAGCGGCCAAGAAAATGGATGGATGGATGGATGGATGGTCTAAATAAGGTCTAAAATTTAACATAGTGATTCCTGCAAGAACCCTTTAAACAGCAACGTCCCTCTCTCAGCGTGGAATTGTAATGCCGCAAATGGTGCAAAATATTACCATTTTTAATAAATGTACCTGTAAACTGAATATGTGTTTTTGTAAGAAAACAGTTGTTTACTCTGAGGTAACACAAAATGCTACGTGAGCAATGAAAACAAAATAAGTGCCTGTTATGACGCTATGTTCACTTTGTGTAAATTGATGAAACATCTCAGAGCTCCCAGTATGACATCCATCATAAATTAACTGCTAGGACCTACCATTAATAACAATGATCAAGTAAAACCGTGTATTTTTACGAGGCGTCATGTCATAAAGAACTTGCCGAAAATAGGGAAGCACTCACCAATTTCGGTGTTGAAGGGCCAATGATAGTGATTAATAGAATATTAACAATCATTAGTATAACTTAAATGTCCAGTTTTGTGGATGATTTTGCCTGTAGAGCTAAAGTATTTGACAACAAAAGCTGGCTTTTAGCTTGTTTGGTTGCTAGTTTAGCAATCTGGCTTTGGGCTCACTCATTTGAGCTACTTTATAGGCTCTTACCTTGGAGAAAACGTAGAAATGCTTATTTATCTTGGACTTGGAGACATTTAGCTTGGGGTGAGGCCGTCCACACTGTGTAATTCATTGAAGACATTGCTCCACTTTATGGATTCCTCATGTCCGATTTATACAACCTATTTGCACATCGCTTCAGTATTTTGAGCGTCCGTCAATGTTTTCGTCATTCGAAGTGGGCATCCGTCAATGTTCTGTCATTCGTCAATCCGCAAAATTTCATTCAGCGAAATGGAACATCAGTCATTGACGAATTGACAAATTTATTGACGCAATGACTATCAGGGTTACATTTAAATCTTCCTTCCTCAAATGATGCAACTGCGCAAGACAGGAATCAAGGACCACAAACAAGTTTGTCTTTTCTGCAGAAAGGAGGAAGTGGATGCTCTCAACACCCAAAGGACTTCCTGCCTCCACCTTCCTGCTCTGCATATTTATTCACAAGTTTAGAAGGCGGAACAAAAGGCAGTACTAAAATCACAATGATAAAAAACATGCATCTGGTGTATGTGTGGGTGAAGCATTTCAATTGCAGCAAATAGTAAAGTGCTCATTCATGTGATAACTTATTGTACAATTTTTCCAACATTCCCCCCGAATTATCAAATGAATAGCACATTTAAATATCATATTGTCAAACTTCAAAATAATTTCTTGATAAAAATCATAACGTGTACTCATTTTGTTCCTGTCACTTAAAACATTGGTGTCATCCAAATCCTCATATTGTTCTATCAATAATATCAATACCACATAGAGCATGACGTAACATTCTCTTTTTATCAAAAATCATATTAACGGAATAATCATCAATACAACAATATAATCCAAAGTATTGTCCATAAAATGCAATCAATGTGTTGTTGCACGTTCCTTTCACGTCCCAATTTCCTCGTTAAGTTGCAGGTAGAAATCATCTTATTTTTTATTGTCTCAGGGATGTGATTTTTCCGCTAATTCGCGGAATTCCGCTTTTTTTTATCCCCCCCCCCCCCCCCCAAAAAAATTGATTATTTTTTTTTATTTTTTTTGTAGTTCATTGTGTATGCACATGACTCCGACAGATAACATCTTCTGCTATAACAAAGACATTTGTGGTATGCTCTAATATGAGTTACTTTTCATTTGGTCATGATAGAATTATTTGTTCATGCTTCCCCCCCCCCCCCCACTGGGCACTGCCCTGGACCTAGCTGGGTGCCAGCGGCCCCCAGACCCCCGGCTAAATTTTTGTTCTGTTGTCTTTTCGAGAGAGAGAGAGGTTACCAGCACATCACCTCTATATTTGTCAATCAGCAACATGTGTTCTTTTCCTGTACTTGATCCATCGAGTGTGTATGTAATATCCAGTGTTCGTGCTCCAGTGAGCATTGCCCAGTATCTTCGCTCTAATGTGTGTGTATTTTCCATTGTTTCTGTACATGTTGTTCAGTGTTAGTAATTCAGCCAGCTGTCTCTCCTCCCCCTCAATATGGCCCCAAAAACAAAAAAATAATAAAAGCCAGCCCCGAATGAGCCCGATCGCATCTTACCCTCCCGTTGGATTCAGGAGAGGGACTCGTCTCCTCGATGTGTCCCTTCCAACACTTCCTGCACAATTGACAGGCCCTGGACAGCGGTTTGGGGAACCATGCGTGCTCCCATCCTCCTCAGACTGACTTGGTCAGGTCCACAGCTAGACAAGCTGTTTGTCTTTCCCCTCTCTGACCTTGATTCGGTCAGGCTTCGCTCCGCAACCGGACAAGCTGTTAGTCAATGGTACCTGTTCTTCACAGCCTTCAGCGTCATCACCAACACTTACAAGGACCTTCCCACCTCGGGATGGACCTTTGATCAATACACAGTCACAACCCTTGGGAGGTTGGCAGAGGCAGAGAGTCGTCTGACATTTTCACCCCCTTGTCATTTAACAATCTCCTTATATAGTCACTTAAATCAATGTCTTTCATCTGCTCATCTTAACAGGTTATTTACAATAGGCACATTAAATGTCTATCACACAAAATTCCAAGCGGGCTAAACTGCCATGTTCCTTTTATAATTCTCATATACATTTTAACTCAATCCAAACTATCTAACCATAATCCTCATACATTGGTCATGTACTTATTTTATTTTTATGTTCTAATGTGACTACTAACAAAGTGAATGAAAGCATTCGTTACTCCAAATAACTAATATGCCATATAGAGACATGATATATTTACACCATGCTTTTGCCATAATAATAACGTCCAGTTGTTTTGCTGGAACAAGTTAAACTCATTTTAAAATTTTAAAACCATCAATCAGTACTTGGTAATATTCAAATGGTATTACCTTTGTTCAAATTAATAAAATCCATCGCTCTAACAAAAACATTGAATCACAAAAATTTTAAAAACATTAAAAAAAATTAATTATCAAATTCATATGTAGTTAAGTGTTGTTACCATGTTTACCAATATCCCCATGTTGAAACAACTCAAAATTAGTATCTACTTAAACAACCTTTCACTACTTATAATTAATTATTAATAACACCTTAATTTTTTACAGAAGGTTTTAATTTTTATAATTGGTGCACTGCAGTGTTCCCTCGTGTGTCACAGGGTTAACATCTTGTTTTCTTAAAAAAAAAATACAAAAATCCACAAAATCAACAAGATTCTAAAAAGCAGCTGCATGATTTCAAAAACATTAGGGACCTCGTAGCCGTCGCTGCTTGGACCCTAATTTGTGAAACACTGTAGTTTACATGTCTTGGAGGGGCAGAATTTTGAGGTCTTCCCATAGTAGTCTCATAGGCAAGCACTTGCTCAAATCTGGCAACCATTCAAGGGAACATTTTTTCCAAAGGTAAATGTAAACCACCATGCATAATAATCATCTTGTAAACAATGAATACCGGTATATGATACTGGCTTAAGTTGTACTTCATGTTTTCTAAACAACATTGAGGTAGTAACAATATCAGCAATCAACTGTCTGTTCAAATGGCTTTCTGATATTTTAATAAAGCCAATACTGTCATTGTTCAATTCAATTCACAAACTGTATTTTTCATATTCATCTATCCATTAAAATTTATCAGACATTGTCATTTTCATCGGTGTGTCAATTCAATTTCATAAGTGGCACTCTTATCTTAGCATAATTAGCGCCCCAACTCATGCAATAATTGCACAGCCCCAAAATCAACCCGTGGGTGTTATTTTATTTTAAAATAGCATAATCAAAAACATCAAAAAGCTCACAACGGGTTACAATACCACCCATGGGTTTAAGATATCATTTAGTGTTTTTGTTTCAAATCTTAGGGCCGACAAGATTGCTTCTTTTCTTGTTTGGTCTCCATAAAAAACACTTTACAGTCAAAACATAACCTAAATATTTGTTACGTTACGTTGTATATCCTATATATATATATGTATTTACCCCGTATTTCCTCTTGCTAAGTTTGTGAAGCATTTATTCTGTGAAGGGGAGTATGACCCATGCCCCTGTCATCTTCCTTGACAAGAATAAGAGCTGTGGACTTATCGCAGGATGGACTGGAATGTTTTACGATTTATGCTTAACCTTAAAACATGTCTGCATTGTATAAAAGTCAGGGCTGCGAGTTTGTGTTTAGAGTGTCGAGAGTAGATGTGAGTTCTCTTGTCCGCTCTCCTCGGTGAGCAAAATAATATAAATCTCCTGTCCTCCCCTCAGATTGTTGTCCACTAAATGCTCCAGGTTGCCTGAACTTGACATTAACACACCCTTGTTTTACAAAAGTGTAATATATTATAATTGCAATATGTAATATTTCCAACATTCTCAGGTTTTTTTTGTAAAGTATGTTTTGTTTTGTTTTACAGTTCAATTCATTTTCTTTGATGCCATAAAGAATGTCGTCCATGCAAGTCAAAATCTGAATTTATAATTGCTTGAGAGGGTATTGTGGGACATTCACAATATCCTTGTGGTAATCATATACAGTATATATATATATATATATATATATATCATATATTTTTCTTCCAGTGTAAATTTAAACCTGAATATACAATTTGGGTGTACAGTATAGTATTGTCATTCATTACTTAAATTTTCATCAAGTACATCTTGCTTCAGAATCCGAATTATCTAATAATGTGTGTCTAGTTAGTAATTTTAGTACTTTCAATCAGCACTGCTGCCTTTAGCAAGTCCTTATAACTAGCCAAATTTATCTCTACTTCCGCATCTTACTTTCATAAATAGTTTTTAGCATAGATAATATTCATTTCTTCGCTCTATTTTCCTCTTTAATGCCAGTGCTTATAAGATCTTGCTGGGGAGAATATGTTCACTCATCAACAACAGGAGTTTATTGTTAAGGCTCTTACTTACAATTTTTGTGTTGTTCCAATAACGATCTACATTAGTCACTGTCAAGTTTGTTAGTACATGCAAACACCACAATAATATCTAGTAAGTATTTTTAAATTTAGTCTATAAGGGTTTAAAATCACTACCTTTCAAAGTAATAGTAAAAAGTCCATAGTCTTTTTGAGTATGTAATCGTCCTATTCTGTTAGGCGAGAGGGACTATTAACTTAAGTATTTATGGCACCTTACACACGCACACACACCTTCTGCTGAACTTTCTTCTTCTTCAGCTTCAACTTATCTGCCTATTTATCTCTTTTTAACATTCTCATTAATGACTGATTAACATTCAAACATACAACCAACTACTGGAGCTCCCACATCTACCTAATGTAGTGAAGTAGCATTATATTACGCATGAAAATGTCCTTATTGCTTTACGTTAAATCACTCCTCTACTTCGTTTCAAATATCACTCATCATTGATTACCACTCAGACCCAGCAGTACATATTCTATACCATTTGGAGTTATTAACACAATAGTAACAAAAAAAAATCTTCTCAAATGCCATTCCTCAGTCTAACAGTTAATGCTTAATGCACTTAATAAAAGTTAGAAGCACATTTTCATAACTTTAAGTTGTTTAACTTTACTACTTCCTTATTGAATGAAATTAATACTATGTGACCTATAAATGCAATTTTTATATATTTCTTCATCAAAATCTCCTGTTTCATCTATGGCCATTTGTTAATTACAGATTATAAACTTATTTTTATCCCTTGCTTACTTCCTTTTTATTTAACTATTCTCTCTTTTCAAACACACCTAAACATGCATAATAGTTCTCTTCCTGCATGCCTCCAGGACACATTTACAATAACTAATTCCTCTCAACAAGCCAACCCAGGCGGGGTCTGTGCAATTCTCACCTCCCCCCATCTCTAAAGGGGCGGATGACCAACAGCAAGCGTTGATCAACTCCGCTACAAGAATGGCCAATCCAACTGCTCTACACAAGCATGGCACAAGAACAAGCACTCACCAGATGGGCGTAATCACAAAACACACTCATCCCCTCAGGATTAGTCACCGAACAGACGCCCCCCTTAGTACATATTTTCACCATTCACAGCAATGCAAATTTTGACTTACTTTTAATTATTAATATCTCATATTACCTCCCTTGATTGGTAAATCCATCCAATTAAGCCCCTTATTTATTCAAGTTAACCTTATTCAATCTCACAATGTTATTATTTTATTTATTTTTCTCTCACAAATTTCCCCTGAGGGCCGAGCATTAACCCCTGACAGGACCATTTTCGGCCCACGCACCTCAGTTTTGACACGCCCCAAAATTTCCTTTTTTTCCAACTTATAATTGTACAGACTTAATGGACTGCCTAACAATGCCTTTTACACATTTTAAACCCTTCTAGACTTCTTTTACAGACAATAACACAGACAGACAAACACGCATGCACGTACAGGTCCACAAGACAGACACAGACTGAGTGAGGGGAACAATTTACAAACAACATTTACACAAACGTTCCGACGCCGCAATCTAATTTCCAAATCATATCTCTCACATTATAAAAGTATTACTCATTCAGACAATATGACATACAGACACACACAAGAGCTCACAGAGACAAAACACAGACCCAATATTAGTACACAGGACTCTGCCGTCCTTTCTCTACGCAATTTATCAGACTCCGCCGTCCCTAATTTACCTGCCATTGACTAGTATTCACAAGGTTAGTCTCCAGTCATTCACTTCCCCCTATTTTAGATTCGGCCAGGAAGAATTTCAACCCCCTATCTCAGCGCTACACAAACACAAACACACACACGCAACAACAAAATACTAATAATTTCCTCATCTCAGGGAGCCTGTTCTGGATTGCCGTCAATCCGCGATCTCGGGGAGCCGACCGAAGGCCGATTGGCCACTATCAAAAGTGGACTTATCAGACCTAGTATGGCTGTGCACAGGTTTCGATCGTCGACAGTCGTTGCACCCCGGGATCGCAGATATTTTGGCATTCGGCTCTCAGGACCACAAAATGCCATTACATTTAAATCTTCCTCAAATGATGCAACTCCGTGAGACAAGAATCAAGAACCATAACCAAGTGGATGCTCTCAGCACCCAAAGGACTTCCTGCCTCCACCTCCTTGCTCTGTATATTTATTCACAAGTTTAACAGGCAGAACAAAAGGCGGTACTAAACTCACAATGATAAAAAAAAAACATGCATCTGGTGTGTGTGTGGGTGTAGCATTTCAATTGCAGCAAATAGTAAAGTGCTCATTCATGTGATAACTTATCATACAACTTTTCCAACATTGGCGATTACATTGACGGATGAAAACACCCTTCGAGCAATGCTTATATTGTCAATTTTTCAAAGTTTCCAGTCAATCGCCAATCATGTACAAAATGGGCGTCGGTCATTGATGGATTGACGGACCTTCCGTCAATATTGATGGCCCCGGGGGACTGTAGCGCGCTTCACTCTGTGTGGGGTGGGCCGCGGTCAATCTGGGCCGGGGGTCTCTGGGATGACATTGCTCCCTGTGGTGGTTGGCAGTCATCCCTCTCAGTGTGGATGAGCTCCTTCTGGGTGCCTTTTCTCACAGGTTTTTTCTGTACCCCACCATGTTGTGGTTTGTGGGTTTGAGCATGGAGATGCTGGGGGGGAAGGGTGGGTTATCTTTTTATTGTATGGATGTTTTAATTGTTCAGCACCTTGAGTTGCGTTTTAATGTATGAAAGGTGCTATAAAAATAAAAATTTATTGATTGATTGATTTGGTATGACTTTGGATTGAACCCACAACCCCACAGTCTCAGCACTCTCAAGGCTGACTCTCTACCACTAGGTTACTGAGCTGGGTTGAGCTGAAAGTTCTGAGAATTGTTTGAGTCCATTTTCGTCATTTTGTTTAACAGTTGTATTTTACAGAAATATTCTATTCAAGGATCAAAGAAAGCTATTAGAACAGTCTTTGATTCTAAATATACTTTCTATTTGATGATTTTACATTAATTCCAAGATTTTACTCAAGTAAAAAAATATCTGTTACAAGCGTTGAAGAAAAAAGTAGAAGTATAAAAATGTGATTAATCACGATGAATTACGGAAGATTGTGTGATTAATTAATTAAAATTGTTTGACAGTAGTACTGAAAACACAATTATTCTATAGAATTTTCAGTAAGAGACTCAAATATTGTAATACTTAATAGCTGCAGCTTTACATTCAACCGTCCCGTTATCTTGTTGAATTTTATTAAATCACACCCATGCTTCAGGTCCCTGGGATTAACCTCCAAAAAAATGCTCTTCAAAATGATTAACGCATTCACTCCCAGCCATTTTCACTGAAGTTTCCCCCTTCGCTCCCGGCTGTTTTACTGGATTTTGACTGATTTTGCAAGGCCCACAGAATATTGTCAAGGCTTAAAGTACTCCGGCACGGTGCCGGATTTCCAGCGTAAGAGCCACTAGCGCAATGACAAATCCAGCGAAGTAAACTGTTTACATGTGGGGAATATTTGACACGTCTGGCAAAACACCGCCAACGCGGAGAGAAGTCCAACTTCAAAATAACCTTCTCGTACCAAGTAATATGTGGAGCGCAATGCCAAGAAATGCTTTTATTTTGAAGTTTTTTCCCGGGAGCGTTTTGCCTGTCACAGCGCAACGGATGACTTAACGTGTGTCTGCCGTTCTTATTGCCTGCGTAAACTATTACGACAAAAGTCAACAAAATAACTTTTTTCCTGAATTAAGGGCACTAAAAGAAGACTTACTTATGCTGGCATTGTATTGCACGGTGCCTGGTGCCAGTGTTTAGGGCCTTTAGCGTGCTAACGGTGCTAGCGGCTGCAGCTAGAGCCATGATCAGACTACTTTTCAATGGCAGTCGAACCGACGTGATGATTTGCACACTTTGATGCTTATAGCCGGACACAGTTGCTGTTCCTAGAAATCAGTTTAATAACCCAAGCTCACTCAATTGTGCAGTTCACGGTCAGCAAAATCACAACAGTGGTTCTGACGCTTTGCCTCACAGACCAAAAACTACTCAACTCGGAATTTCATTTCATACAAAGTGCTGTACATTGAGTAAAAAACAGTTATGGGATAAAGACAAGTAAAACAAAAATAACACCAAATAAATCAATAACTATCTTAAGCGGGTAAATGAATAAGTTAATAAAATAACACAAGTAGGTAAGTAAATAAAATTTATTAATTAATAGGAAAATACAGCAGGCACCATAAAACATTGAAACAATGATGAGTCTCATGCCGAGTCAAACGCCAAAGAACAAAGATGTGTTTTAAAAGTGGGTAGAGAGGGAAGTTGCCTAATATTTAACGGAAGGTCATTCCAAAATCCATGGGGAGAGATTTATCTAAAATCTCACTAACTTTCTAGAGAGGAAAATAAGCACAATTTAAATTTAAGTAAAACAAAAAAGTTGATTATCAAGAAATGAAAGTTGCTCGATCATTAATATGTGGAAATATATGTTTAATGTCTTCTGTATTCATAATTGTTCTTTTACCATGCGAAAATATATTTTTTTATCCAATTACCTGACTATTTAATAGAATTTTTATTATTTTAGGATATTTGAATAACAAAATATTCAATAGCTGCAGCACTACAAGGGACTGCAAGATGCAGTGCTATACTGTACTATACATAATATAAATGGATAATGAAAGAGATGACCTAACACTTGGGGAGGACTGGCCATCGGGAATTTCACGAGTTTCCCAAATGCCCAGTTCACCCACAGCGACAAATCGAATAGTAATGACTTGATGTCGGTCGAATCGGTACGTTGGACACTGCACCACCGCTCTCCGGAAAAAGTTCAGGCTCAGAAATTGTTTTTACTTTAAGCCCTGTATTGTGTTCTATTGCTATAAAAACACGGAACCTACCAAAAGAAAGATTAGAGTATCTTCTTTCATCAGAAAAACAAGTATACTATCTGTTTTCGTTTTGCATCAATTAGCATTAGAATATAGCTAAATTTCATCATTATTCACAAAGCTTGCTTGAAACAGTGGGGAAAAGAGCTTTTTGCAACATGACCCTGGTTGATCTCTTATACTCTGCTGCTACCTGCTGGTCGTTTTTGTAATAACCATTGTTTCAAGTGTTCTCTTCAGTTCAGAGGCTTCATCAAAGCCTTCTGTATGCTCTAGCCTTAAAAATTTAAAAAAAAAAAACATTTTAAAAACGTATACATAAGTTTTTGGGACCATGGTAATATTTCAAATAGAACGTATTTATACGTTTTGGGGAGCAAATTAACTAATTAATAAAATGAAGTAATTTCTTATAAACATTGCCCCTCAAAAGAAAAATATATTTAAGCTTTGGATAGGATTAGCAATGAGCTCATCAGAGGGTCAATCAAGGTTAGATAGCTCACGTTCATGCTGAGTCCAGCATTAGAATAGGAAAATGATGGTGCGCTGTGGCGACCCATAATGGGCCAAGCTGAAAGGAAAAGAAGAAAAAGCCTTCAAAAGTCTTCATTTTATTAGCGCTCAACTGTTCTTAACTCAAGTTTGATTTTAGTGCCATATAATTGCCCAAATAATTCATTTGTATGTCACTTATTTATTTTTCTTCTATCCTTGCTCTTGCGCAGACAGGAGAGCTACAGAATGTCAAAGAAAAATCTCCGGAGGATCTGTGGAAGGAGGACTTGGCAGTTTTCATAGAAGAATTAGATGTAAGTTTTTTAGTTTTTGTTTTGTTTTTACAGTTTGCACCTCATTAGCTGTTGAGTCAAATCTCACCAGTCCTCTAAGGTTGAACGTGAGTTGAATTTAGTGTCTATAAATACTAATTGTTGCTTATCTTCTGCACACATATGCACATACACAAACACCAACAAAGTTAGCCTATGCTAAATGATTAACAATCGAGATTAGTAATAACCCTGAATTAACTCCAATCACTTACTGTACTTTTCCTGAAAATCAGTTCATAGTCCAACATATGAAAAATCCAATTTGTTCAAAATATTAAATTGTAAATGGAGTGCACTTAAGCATGACATATTCACTCGTTCAAACATATTGTGTTGTTGAAGCCTACAATGGCTATTGATGCAGCATACTCACCGCACAGAAAGCTTTTTCAAATAACTTACTTTATGCTCCAGGATCCTGCGCCGTCACCCTGATGTTTTTCTTTGGTTCTATCCCATTTTAAATCCAAAAAGTCATGAGGAGTGATGCACAGAATATTCGGCCACCGAACATTTTCGGCCCAAATAAAATTTAAGCCGAAAGAATATGGCCGAAATAGGTTGCAGTGGCACAAGCAAAAAAACGCTGCAAGCAAGCGTCTGTTTGAATTAAACAGCGAACGCGGGGGTAAGTGTCCGCCTTTTCTTCTTGCTGGCTTTTGTAAGTTTGCACCGGTCGGTCACAGCAGCTCTTGGGGTCATTGCGCACACCGAAGGAGAGGGGCGTCGCTTGGTGTACAACATTTAAGTGGGTCGAAAAAAGACAGAATTGCCGTGTACTGCAGTACACTTTCTCTTTCACTCTTTCTCCCGCAGCGCCTTCTCTTTATTTATTTTTTTACAAGAGCCCCTCGAACAGTTTCAAGCCGATTAGCTGGTGCGAAAGATGTATTTATTTATCTTTAAACTTTGGTGAAAATTTAAATGTGCCGATTTTAAGTTGTCCCGCCGCACACATTCGTCCCCTTCTGTGCGAACTTCATTAACTATAAGGTGCAATCGCACCGCCAGAAAATGCTCAACCGTTTGGTGTTTAATGTACCATTAGGCAATATGTCATTTTTCAATTTATATTGTGCTTGGTTAAAATGCCAGTGCGAAATAAATATTTTATAATAATATTACAATTTGAATTACTTATAATAAATGCAATGATAGTAAAAATTGGCATAATTTTTTTCGACGTTTCTGTTTTCGGCCGAGCATTTTTTTCATTTTCGGTTTCAGTCAACCATTTTCATTTCGGTGCATGAGTACTGTACTTGCTTATTGTAGCTTTGTACTTGATAATGCTACAAGCGAATGCTCATCTAGCTAATGGTATTGCGAAGTGAGTTTGTTTCTAAGGTCCGCCAGCATCCGCGTTTGCACCTTGCATCTGTTGTTAAGCCCTTATCCCACTGAACTGCGAACATTGCCGTACGCTGCGATTTGCGGAATGCGACTACAGCCAATTATGCGCAACCAGCCCTTACGGTGTTATTATGAATAAAAACCATGACTGATTGTCCTCCAAATTTATGAGTACATGTGCAGACATATGTTAATTATTGTCTAAAAATATTAGAACGAAGCTCGCAATAATTTGGATAATATTTAAGACGGAAGCGCTGCCGCATATTCATATAATAATAATAATAATAATTCTAATAAATAAATAACACTTTCGAGTTCCGTTTTAATATTTCCAGACTATGATTATCACATGTCTCACGTAGAGGCCTACTCATAAATTTTGGTGACAATCAGTCGTGTTTTTTTATTTTTTATACGTAATCTTTTGTGTCTAGCGGCTGGGAGTCATCACAACGTTAACGAAAATAAAAATAATACTACTGCGAATTTAGTTCTAATATTTATTTTCAGACTATTGTCAGCACATGTATGCATACATTTTGGTGACAATCAGTCATGCTTTTCATTCATAATGCCACTAAAACAGACCAATTGCTGCGTGTGTGTTTTTTCTTTCTTTCTCAAAGGAAAAATATATTAAACCTAAGTGGGTATGAGTGCTATCTAAATACTTGAGGACACTATTGGCATTTTTATAGCACAATACAGTCCAAGAAATAAATCCAAAACAAACAGGGTAATTTTTCCCCCTGGGCTACACACTATGACAGCGTACATGGTATGTCATCATTTTGACACTTAATCGGCTTAAACCTTTTTTTTTCAGGGAGTCAAATGCCATTGATAGTGCCTGTATATACCTGTGCGGCAACATCTGCATGCATTTTGGAGGAATATCACCCTGCTTGACTGTCAGCGCTGCCTGCGGCGGGCTGGGGCACATTGAGCAATTCATTACATGTCTCCAAACTAGCTTTTTGTTTTTCGTTTTTTAAATATGATTTCAATTTGTGTTCCTGTTGCAGGCACAGCCGCACATCTCCAAACAGAGCGCACCTCAGCCTGATAACAAATGCTCTCTCACCGCAGTATATGGGGGTTAGAGTGAATTTATGAATGGGACCTCGAAAAGAACTTTGCGGACATATTTCTGACAAATTACGATTAATTACGTCGGTATTCCGAGCAAATGCCCATGTTGGTGAAAAAATGGATTCGCGATAATGACGACAACTACGAATAACTCCAAACACAAATGCGACATATTCCGACCAATTCCGAACCCTCTGGTGAAAATCAATTTTCGCAACGTTTGACAACGCTCGCAACTCAGTGAAAGGGGCTTTAAGTGCATTATGGCCAACTGGGTAAATTTGGTTTGGTAATTACACGCTTTGGTGGCATAAAACCGTAGTAATAGTCATTATGGTAAATGCTGGATGGCTTAGCCTTCACGCAACTTGGTGGAGTGAAAAATAAAAATAAAAACTTGCAGGAGTCAGAGCCGTATCGGGAGGAGTAATGCTGCATTCGAGGATGGTCGGAAGTCTGACATTTCCGACTTCAAACCTGAAAGTGTGTATGGGAAAAAAAAGAACAAAAAAAAAAGTACCCAACTTCACAGATGGACTTCACTAATGTGACGTCACTCTACAACAGGGGTGCTCAAGTTTGGTCCTCGAGAGCCCCTATCCAGCTTGTTTTCTGTGTTTCCCTCCACTAACACACCTGATTCATGATCGGGATCGTTATCAGGCTTTTGCAAAGCTTGCTGATTAGCTGATCATTAGAGTCAGCTGTGCAGCAGGAGGGAAACAAGGAAAACAGGCTGGATAGGGGCTCTCGAGGACCGAGCTTGAGCATCCCTGCTCTACAATGACGACCCCCCTTTGGAAACACAGACCGTGAATGGTAAAACACAATTTACTCGAGTATAAAACTTGATAGCTTTCTTCATTCATAAATATTCAACATAACTTCACGTAACACAACGTATGTGACAGTATGCCGCTATCTCCCTGCATGAAATTATACGTTGAAATACTAAACTGTATGAAATGCTTATGAAATAAGATAAAAACATAGAGCAAAATTGCAAGAAGGCAAGTTTGCTAGAGGTCAAAATGTGTTTTTAGGACCAAAATAAAACAACAATTAATCACTATCCGCCATTTTGGTTGTTTAATTTTGCTTTGAACGCTTTCAGGTCGGAACTGGGAAAGACCAACTCGGATAAATCCGACTTCGGACCATCCTCGAATGCAGCATGAGTCTTTCTCTATGTTACAGTAAATACCGTCTTTCTGTTGCTGACGCACATACAGTAGGGCCGCCATCTTATGTGTGTTTGGCTCCAATAAATTTATTTTTGATGCGGATTGTTTTGTTACAAAGCTCAAACATGTAGCGATGCTAATTTTCTCCCTTTTCAGTCTAAAGAGACCACAAACAAACCCTAAGAAGGATCTTAGTTAGTGGTAAATGCCGGTCAGAGTCCGTCAGCAATAAGTGTCCATGCGGAAAACACAAAATATTGGTTCCGGCAACTTCCAGGTGCCACAAATCTGTTTTTTAAAATGATTAAAATAGCTTTGACGCATGCATTTTTGCATCGACCAATTTTTTTCCCAGCCCTATTGTTACGTTCAGATAGGAGCTTTCACCAGTTATTTTATCTTGAATGCTTGCTATACTAACAATAACAACCAGGAGACTGCATATTCTCAGTTGAACTATTCACTGGATGCCAGAAAGATCGATTACACAACTGTGGAGCCTTTTCTGCTGAATGCGGAAGAAGGTCTAATCTATTCAAAATGGTCTCTACTCTTATACTGTCTTGGGTGGGCGGCTCATTAAGAGGCCTAATCTAACATGGCAAATGGGTGTTCCGGCTTACTGGGGGTGTTTTATTTTTTTCATGGCGGAAGCAGAAACTGAAACTTACAGAAGTCCATGCAGGAAATCAAAATGCGTAATTCTTGTTTATGGGGAACTGCAAGTTGACCTCCACGGGCAGATGATGTAAGCTTTGGCCAGTGCGATCAACAAATCACTACTGTAAAGTGGATGCTTGAAGACTATGTTCCACACTGAGAGTTTCAGTCTGTTTGTAAATTAAGAGTTTCGCCTTTTGGTTCAGCTGCTTCACCTCAACAGACCGATGCAGAGTCTGCATCACTTGATCTGCCATCCCATTCTTCCTTCACTCATAAACAAGACCCCTAGTTACTCTGAACTCTATATCACTATAGTAAAAAGTCATGTTTAAAAAAAATAAAATAACATAAAAGGCAAAGAACACTATGCTGGTAAATGATTATTGCTGTTTTTTGTTTTTCTCATCAGAATTTTGAGGCACTTGAGCGAGAAGAGCAAAATTTAGGCAAAGTCATCAAAATTGTGAAAGGTAAAGTTGGTAAACCCAAAGCAAAGAAGCTAAATCTAGAGGAGACCATGCCGTCACCATTTGGCCGCAAGGTGGATCCACCATCACAGCCGCTGAAATCTGACGCAAGCAAGAAATTGACCAAAAAGAAGAAGGTAACATCATTATTATTAATCATCATTGTTATCATCATTATTCAAAAGCCATATCACATTTTTGATATTTTACATTTTGCATTGTACATGTCTGTGAGGCTTAATTGCTCAAATGCTAGTTTAAAAGTTTCAATTAAAATGGCCATGACAAATGAAAAACAATAATTTGCTGAATAATACTCATTAACGTATTTCATCTACTACATAAAATCTAATAAATAAAAGAACATCTGGTGTGGTGATCTTAAAGTATCTCCACATTTTAAGTACGTTAAAATGTTCATTCTGTAAATGTCATTCAGAATCTTCTTCCCCCCCCCCCCCAATTGCTTGCATAAGCTTTTTGTAATTGTGCAAAAAGCGCTGATAGATAGGCTACTATCTACTGCAAGTAGATTGGCTCCTTCCATGATACTCAAGCTTGACTTTACCTCAATTGTTTTTGGTTTTATATTATTGTTACAGCAAAGGCTGGTATTACTGCTGATAACTGTGATTTTAAATGTCCATACCTTCTTTTTTAAGTTTTTTTTTTTTGTACTTCAATCAGCTCATTGGCCTAGTGGTAGAGTGTCCTCCTTGAGACTGGGAGGTAGGGGTGATATAGCTAAAAATGATATCACAATATATCAAGGAAATTTGCCGTGATTATATTTTTGACGATATGGTAAATAATTAGTGAACAATAGATTTGTGATTTGCGCTTCAGAACAACAGCATTTATATTGCACACAATATTTAGTATTTTTTAATATATAATTAAAAATAAGATAAATATTTTTCCGAATTGTTTTGTAATAATAATATAATAATAATAATAATAATAGATTTTATTTGTAACGCACTTTACGTTTATAAAATAAATCTCAAAGTGCACAGCACAGGCAACAATAAAAGCACACAGTAAAAAACAGTCAAAATTTTTTTTAATCTGGGTTAAAAGTCAAGACTAAAATCAAAACTCAAAATAGAAATTAAACAGGAAAAGCTTTTTTTAAAAGGAAGGTTTTGAGTCTTTAAAAAAAAAAACAGCTTCCACCATCTGTGGAGCTCAGAGGTGGTCTGGGAGAGCATTCCACAGAAGGGGAGCAGCAGACTGGAATGCCCTGTTGCCCATGGTCTTGTGGCCGAGTCCTGGGCTCTGTCTGATGTGTGCGGTTTGAGGAGTTCTGTGAGGTAGCTGGGGGCTACACCGTGCAGACAGTGATGGATGTCAAGGAATTTTGTATTCAATGCGGAAATGTAAGGGAAGCCAGTGCAAAGTGCGAAGGATGGGGGTGATATAGAAATCAATTTAGAAATCAGCATTGCGGCACACAGTGAAATAACTCAGCTCTCCCACTATGCTACTTCATGCAAAACACACGTTTTTGTGTTTTGTTTTGTTTTGAAATTTGTGCTGTGTGCCATCTTCATTTACTTTTAACCAGTAACATCCATTCATCCCTTTTATTAACCGCTTATCCTCACAAGGGTCGAGGGGGGCGCTGGAGCCTAACCCAGCTGGCTTCGGACAGTGGGCGGGGCACACCCTGAACTGGTTGCCAGCCAATTGCAGAAACAGTAACATATATACTGATATTTGTCATGTTTGGGTTCTGTTTTTACTTGTGTGTCTCCCTTGGTCTTGTTAAGTGCAATCCTACCCTTCTTCGTGTCAACCAATCAGTGCCGTCAGCCACTTGTGTCTCGCCCCAGGTGTGTCTTGTTGTGTCATTAGTGTGTGTGTGTGTATTTAGTCTCCTGTCTCCCTTGTCTGCGTCGATTCATTGTTGTTTTCCTCCCGTCATGCTGCCAGTTTTTTTGCCTTGTCCTCCCCACGTTTTGTTTCACTTGCCATTTGTAGTTCGCTTTTGTTTTGTATAGTTAAATTCTTCTCTTTTTTTTTACATTACCTCTGCCTCGCTTTCCTGCGTTTGCGTCCTCCACCAAATATTACCCCCTTGACAATATTTACACATCTGAACAAATCTCACAAGCGTTCCCTTTATTACGACACAAAGATTATTCAAATAGACCTTGTGGTTGCAGAGATATCTTCTTTTTATTTTGAGTATTTAATTTTCGAGCAAAAGCCTGAAAAAATTGCTTAGGGCTTAAAGAGTTAATAAAACAAAATAAAAACAAAAATGTTGTAAAAAATAACTAAAATTACATCTTACATTTATAAATCTAACTAAAACTAGAATTATAGTGAAAATGTCTTTTGTTTGATCCATGTACTTTTGAGGTTAATTTTAAATTTATTTATTTCAGTATTGTTGTACATCCATAGCAACAGAAGAAGAATGGCCAAACATGTTTTTGTTTTTTAGAATAGTTAACTTTACCCTTTTGCACATTACTGAGTAACTTCTTTTAAAATAAGCAAAAATTCCATGCATTAAAAAAAAAAAAACTAACCAAAAAAACCTTATTGCCCAAATGAAATAATACAACAGTTTAATAAAAAATCCCAAACTATTATAACCCTGGATAAAGTACAAATTCATGAGAAAGTTACATCAGATTGCCAAATCCGCCTGCTATATTTAGAGAAGATAACCCTAGAGTTTGTAATTATTCAGCAACGACAAGCTATATATTCAATTTCATTCCATGCACAAAAGCTACGTAATAAAATATTATCATTAACATCATCATCTGAAAGTACTTACTGTCGTGAGCTGATCTGGTCCCCTTTTTGTGGATCTCTTCACATCACGAAATTGATCTACAATGCTTTCACTTTTACTTTTCCCTATACTTCCTCTGATGGCTGGTGCATTTTTTTCCCTTCTCACCCAACGTATACATAAAAATAAATAGAGTTAATAATAACTTTGGTCAGTGTGTTTTTTCCACCTATTAATTTCTAGTTTCCAACCTTTACTCTTCCTATGGGCTTATTAATTGTTTCTTTCAACCAGGAAAGCCAAATGCCTAATCGCGTAACATGAGGTGAGAAACAAGCCCTTCAGTGCTGTTATATGATTTTATTTCAGGTCGACTCTGACTCAGCTCTGAAGTTGGAGGGTGACGATGATGATTTGGTCCAAGATGCAGCAACGGGTGATAGCACTGTAGTCAAATCAAAGACTCCACGTGTAAAGAAGGAAAAAAAAGAACCAGGTTACAATTCTACTCTAAGCTTAATACTTTGGTTGTTTGATTTGTTCATCATTGGAAATGGGTGCAACACAAAAACCAAGGGAAAATCGTGACATTTTAGTTGCATTTATTTGCTTCTACAGGAGTTCCCAGGGTGAGAAAAACACCAGGACCCAAAGGAACTCCAATAAAGAAGGTGAAAAAAAGAAACCCCTGGTCTGAAGATGAGTCCAATTCAGACAGTGATCTGGAAAATAGTCAGACTATCATCCCCAGGGAGACCAAGTCTCAGAGGGCATCAGGTATGGTTAACCATTTAAATGTCAGTCTTGTGTCATCATAGTGTGATGTTTGTTCGTCACAAGTGTTTAATTTTACAAGAAGGCTCTATCGTGTGTTCATCAATTGCACGTGGTGACCACGTTTGCTTCAGTCATAGGTTTTGAGTTTGAATATCACTCGGTTATTGGTAGCCTGAAAAACTGACTCATCGCTGTAACCAACGGATGAGTCTGGTCACTGTCGACATAATGCACATTTCTGAGACGGGGCAAACATTACCAAACAGAGAGTGAAAAGACCCAATCAGCAAAGAGGGCATCATAAAAGTATGTGTGGAAGAAATAGTAAACACACGGACGTACATATGAAATAGAAAACATTCATATGAAAGTCCGCGAGTAAACAGTAGCGGTGGGCGGATATGGAGTAAATTCAACATGGCAACTTGAGGAGAGACAGTAGTGAATGACTGACTGAATCGCTTATTTACGCCTACCCTTTTTACAAGATCAAAGCATTCAAAACAGTTAATATACAGCAGTGATTCTTAAACGGTGTCTATTGGGCTGCAAAGTAATTTCAGTTTTCAGCGACGGCCGCAGGCTGTGTACACATGTAGCAGGGTATTTTTTTAAACCAAATATTTTCTCCACTCCCTGTGTAGAAAAAAACAATCTGTAATATCGCCCGTTAGTATTGTGCTAAATTCATTTATAATCCTCCGTATTCTGTTTAGCCACGCTTCTGTCAGCATGTTGTGGGGCGGGGCAGCGGAGCGCAACTGCTCATTTGGGTTACTGCACGCAAGAATTACTCACCGTGTCCTTGTTGAATGCTGAACAGCGAGAGGCGCTTCGTGCATTCTTATCTGGTAAAGGTGTTAGTGCTTTTTTTTTTTTTTTTTCTAAGAAGTTGATTCCGGCTTGTTGGGCATCGTATTGGGTGCCAATAAATTATAACATTGTATCATGTTATTTTATAATGATTTTATAAACCTTAACTAGATTTAATTTAGTTATTTGTCAGGTTCAGTAAGCTGACATTCATAAAAAACACAAAACAATGAAGGAGAGAAGACACCTTGTACAACTACTTTAATATGCTATGTAGGAGCAGAGCAAAGCATTCTTTATTGCAAGCAGAAGCAATTCTTCATTACATGAGTCATTTTAGATAGGCTGTCCTAATCTGACTGTGTGTGTGGAAGCAGAGCAAGCATCCTTCGTTGCAAGCAGAAGCAATTCTGTATTGCAGCAAATAGTAAGTGCTTATTCATCTGATAACTAAATGTAAAATTTTCCCCAACATTATTAAATAAAAACAATAATAAGTCAACATAAATCATAATTTCTGAATGGGCCCCGGGCCACTTTTTACAGAAAAAGTTGGTCCCCAAGGTTAAAAAAAAAAAAGGTTTAGGACCCCTGATAATACAGCACAGTGTTCCTTTGTTTTCCGTTGGGGTTAGATTCCAAAAAAGTACCTGCAAGAAATAAAATCCGCAAAGTAGTTAGTCTTGTGAGGGATTTAGGCCCTAAATCCCTCACAGTTTATACACTTTTCTCATTAACATTCTCATTTACATTTTCTCACATTTTTCTATTGTTTTAACATTCTCAATGTTCAAACATTCTTTTTTTTTTTAAAATAGTTACATTACTGTAAAAAAAAAAAAAATGTATGTCCCATTTTCAATTCTCTTAAGCATTCTGATCCACATTGATTCCAGCTTTAGGAATTAATTGGCTTTCGGGCTTTCAACACTTAAAAAAACCACAGCAATACAAATTGTGTTTGATCCAGGCACTGCTTTTTTCTTGCAGCATCCAAGCCAAAATACACATTTGACTTCTCAGAGGAGGAAGATGAGGGGGATAATGAAGATGATGATAATGTGGCCATTTCTATGGATATGGAGTTTAAAGACCAGCCAAATCCATCTCAAATGAAGACACACGACAGTGACCATGATAAAGATGACTTTGATGACGACAAAGACTCGTACTCTTTCCGCAACCAGAATACATTGTAAGACTGGACATTTTTTTCTTTACATTTACTAATGTAAATCTTAACTATTGTGTAAACAGACACTTATTATCTGTGGCCCCTTTTTGGTTACTTCCCTTCTTCCCAATCACTTTACAGATCACTACATAAATCACAGGCTAGCAATAGTTTTGAGTACCTTTTAATCCTTCTTTTGTAGGTCTGGGCCTGTGGGTAAAAAGAAAGAGACAACCACAATATTCTCTTCTAAATCTGTCTTCTCAGACAAGAGCAACGACAGTGGTGAGTGGGAATGTTGTTCTTAACATACATATTTTATCATACATATCTTTTTTTGTTGTTTTGTTTTCAGGTAGTGTGCGTGCGCATGCATAACAAATAACACAATTGGATGGCAAATGGTAAATTCTACTTATGTGTACGTCATATATATATACTTACATACACAGTAGTGGCCAAAAGTTTGGACACACCTTCTCATGCAATGCATTTTCTTTATTTTCATGACTATTTACATTGTAGATTCTCACTGAAGGCATCAAAACTATGAATGAACACGTGGAGTTTTGTTTTGTACTTAAAAAAAAGTGAAATAATTGACTTTTGGCATTCCCTCGATGAGCTTCAAGCGTAGCCACCTGAAATGTCTTTCCAACAGTATTGAATATGGTCCCAGAGGTGAGAATGCCAAGAGTGTGCAAAGCAATATTCAGAGCAAAAGTGGTGCAACGTCACAGAAGAGACAAAAGTCACAGTTCGGATCAGACCACAGATTTGAGTCACGTATTGGATCATTTTTCAGATCAGCAAAAAAAAAGAAAAAAGTCTTCATTAATTTTGTAAAACACTTTTTCCCTTTAAATAAAATAAATAAATACATTCAAAATGTTTAATATAACCCTTTAGGAAATAAGAACACAACTTTGAGTGCAGTATGAAGCGAAACATTCTTATTTTATACATGGTTCATGTGTAAAATAAAAGTATTAATGGCTTAAAGTTGTGTTCCTAAAACTTGACAGTTTGAGTTGAATAATGTTGTTTTTCTCTTTCTATAATTTTTTTTTTTATATAATAATAATGAAATTGCATTAGTGCAATTTAAGTGCATTAGTGCAATTTAAGGCACATTTCCTTCCTTTAAAAATGGAGAGTGATTTACAAAGTAGCCTTGGTCCAGAATATTGAAAAAGAATTCAAGCAAGTACCCGCTGTAAAACAGTACCAGCCAGGCACTACTCGGTAATAATGTTAAGCCCCTTTCCCACTGAGTTGCGAGCGTTGCCGAAAGTTGCGTTTCGCCAGAGTTTGACAGTGTTCGAAATTGGTCGGAATATGTCGCATTTGTGTTCGAAGTTATTCGTAGTTGTCGCCATTATCGCGAGGTGTTCAAAATTTCCTCGCAAATCCATTGTTTCACCAACATGCGCATTTGCTCGTAATACTGTCATAATTCATCGTAATTTATCATAAATGTGTGCAACGTTTTTTACGAGGTCCCATTCATTAATTCACTCTGACGCCCATATACAGTAGCTACTATGGTGAGAGAGCGTTTGTTTTCAGGCGGCGCGTGCTCTGTTGGGAAAAGTGCAGCTCTGCCTGGAACCGCACACGCATTGAAATTATATTTCAAAAGCGAAAAACACAAAGCTAGTTTGGAGACATGTGTTGAACAAATTTTCTAGTTTGTATTTCATGTTTTACAAGTGCTCAATGTGCCCCAGCCCACCGCGGGCAGCGCGGACAGTCAAGCAGGGTGATATTCCTCCAAAATGCAACAAGATGTTGGCTTATGGCATATAGGCCTTATCAATGGCATCCGACTCTCTGAAAAAAAGGTTTAAGCCGATTAAGTGTCTAAATGATGACCATGTAGTACACTGTCATATTGGTCTTTTTTTGTGCAGCACGTCATTGCTACAACGTGGTGCACGCAGGGGGACAAATGGCCATGTTCATTTTGGATTGATTTCCTGGACTATATAATGTTATAAAAATGCCCATGGGGTCGTCAAGTATTGACATAATTTAGATAGCACTTATACCCAGTCAGGTTTCATATATACTTCCTTTGAGAAATAAGGAAAGAAAGCAACAGTCACAGGTCACACGCAGCAACCGGTCCGTTTTAGTGGCATTATGAATGAAAAGCATGACTAATTGTCACCAAAATTTATGAGTACATGTGCAGACGTGATAATCATAGTCTGGAAATATTAGAACGGAACTCGCAACATTTTTAATAATATTCGAAAGCTTTCGTCTTAAATATTATCCAAATTATTGCGAGCTTCATTTCTAATATTTTTAGACTATGAATTAACATATATCTGCACATGTACTCACAAATTTGGGGGACAATCAGTCACTGTTTCATTCATAATGCCACCGTAAGGACTGGTTGCGCATAATTAGCTGTGTCGTATTCCGCTCCAGTCACGTCTTCTCCCCCGTTTCTTTGTCCAAGGAAGAATATGAAAAACCTGATTGAGTGATATCTAAATGATGTCAATATATTTGACGACACCATACTCATATTTATAGCACACAATTAGACCAGGAAATAAGTCCAAAATGAACAGGGGTTGCTTGCACGCAAACGTGTCACGGCAATGACTGACTGGACAAAAATGTCCAACAATTAGCCTACATCTTCT